>NW_019727389.1:1826530-1865857 GCF_002891405.2 Cryptotermes secundus | reverse complement strand
TTTCGGATGAACATGTCGCCTCTATCTTCAGGGCCGAAGAATGAGCGAAGCAAGAAACCAGCAAGAAGAACAATGACGCCCGAGAAGAGAGAACCTTAAAGACCAAGAAGTGATTGAGGACAACTGATATGCTTCTTCCGCCACGCATAATATTACTTGGGTCTTCGTTCCTTCTGACACGAACTAAAGTCTTCGCATTTCGTTTAACGCTTTAAAATTCGATCGTTCCTTTGTAAACTTTGTCTATTATCAGATATCCCCCTTTCCTGACCNAGCCGGGATCGTGGGTTCGAATCCCACTCAGGGCATGGATGTTTGTGTGCGTTTTTCGGTGTTTGTCTACAGGTAGAGGCCTTGCGACGAGCTGATCACTCGCTCGGGAGTCCTACCGAATGTGTAAGATCTAGAAAAACCGAAGTGAACGGAGAAGTTCATGGAGGTAGGCCTAGGCCCACTGGGGCTGTATGTCTTCTGGGAAATAACGGCATGTAGTCCGCTGAAAGTCAATAGAAGTTTCGGATGAACATGTCGCCTCTATCTTCAGGGCCGAAGAATGAGTGAAGCAAGAAACCAGCATGAAACAGGTAGCAAGAAGAACAATGACGCCCGAAAAGACAGAACCTTAAAGACCAAGAAGTGATTGAGGACAATTGATATGCTTCTTCCCCCACGCATAATATTACTTGGGTCGTCATTCCTTCTGATACGACCCAAAGTCTTCGTATTTCGTTGAACGCTTTAAAATTCCATCGTTCCTTTGTAAACTTTGTCTATTATGAGACACCCCCCTTTCCTGACCGACTGACTCGCTCCCTAAGTAAACACCTTAAATTCCCAATAACAGACATGAAAATTAACGAACTGAGAACAGGTAAAAATTGTCCCGGTGATTAACTAATTAAGCACTAGGCCATAAAGGCGTATTGGGTAGTGGATGTAGAGATCCATGTTTCCTTGACTTCAGCACTAATAGGAGGCGAGTGGTCAGATTCACGCTCTGACCGCTTTGCCATTAGGGAAAGAACCTCCCCGGCACCCATTATTGGATAGGAGGCTACGTCAGCCCCCGAACCGGTCTGAACGACACGGAGAAGAGAAATTTCTAGACCCTACAGGGATTTGAACTCCGACACCTCGGTCGTCCAACCCGTAGCCAGTCGCTATACCGACTGCGCTATCCTGGCTCCATTAATGAACTCAACAAGTGACGATATTTTAAAAGGCAAAGCAAGAAACCGAAATGAGACCTGCATTGCAGTCTTACATTAAATGACAACTGATTCGTAAATAACAACGTTACAATTCAGTTTCAGCGACTGATAGGCTAATTAAGGGGCACACAGACCTCCGTACGCTGCGTACCCTATGTTCCCTATGTTAGCTGCGTCGCAGAGTGTACACAGCGTACGTAGCGAACATAGCGTAGCGTTCTGTGTGGCCGAACCTTAATGCTTGATCAAGCAAACGGGCTGTCGATGTGTTCATAACACGCTACCATATATATTTAATTTTTGAAGTTATGTCGATTTTTATTTATCATCAATAGAGTAAATTACTGCCGATCACAGTGGCCGCGCGGTCTAAGACATGAACTGTCTTCGCCCGCTCGAACACAGATGTCGTGGGTTCGAATCTCACTCGAGTCATTGATGCCTGTGTGCGTATATTCTGTCTGTGTTTTCTGTGTGTAGGAAGAGGCACTGCGACGGGCTGATCTCCCGTCCAAGGAGTCTTATCGACTGTGTATAGATTAAGAAAATGAAAAAGCGGCCAAGGCCCAACAAAGGGCTGTAGAGCCATAATACAATAGGAGCAAATTATTTCGCTCTGTCGCCATGTTAATCCTATGCAATACGCAAAAATTATTCCAATAAACGTTACACATTTTTCATATACGTACGAAAATGGTTTATTTGAACTATATGGCATAGAAAAGTAATCTAATACAGAAATAACTGCAGAAACAAGGGCTATAACTATTCTTCAAGATATAGCCCAAAAAATATTAAATAATAAAAGTGACTGAGCGAGACAATAATATAAAATACCTGAGACGTAATATAAATCGTAATAATTTCTATGTTAAAATCAATATCTTGCAATATAAGCCTATGTTTAAGTCATAAAAGCGCTCCATGAGAGACAAGAACAGGAATTCTCCGTGAAGTTTCATAATACTCTGTACCTTCGTTATTAATTTGAGCGGAATATTGGGCTGTAAATGAAATAGCAAGGGACACACTGAAGCAGGAGAATGAGAGTTCTGAGGGCTCTGATGGACTACGGGAGAAATGATCACATAAGTTATACGTATTATTGCATCATAAGTAAAGCAGTCAAATACAAAGTGAACTGGTTCCATTGTCTGGACAGAATGGGAGTAAGCACGTCTGGTGCACTACTCAACAATATAGAAGAGATGGAAGTAGAAGAAAAAAATAGAAAAGGAAGGGGCGGTATAAAAGACGAATGCAAACTTTGTTGGCAAAAGAGCCTAATAAGACAAGCCCATGAAGCTACTGAAGACAATAATACGCCGTTTTCAAATAGTGCCGAGGTCAAGAATAAGTGGATCTATACAACCACTACCGCATACGTCTTCATGGCGTAGTGCTTAATTAGTTAAACACAGAGACAACTTTACTTTTCTTCACATTTTTACCTTACGAAAGAAAAGGCCGCTAGACACAAGGGTGCCAGTGGTGTCACCCACACTACAAGACTGCACGACCACCATGTTCATGTCGCTAATGACGTCTATATAGATTCCCTAAGTGACTCACTTTGGCCTAAAATTTCAAACATTCTTCCTCGGCTTTACGGCTTTGGGCTTCTGTCCTGTTCCAACTCATAATTAATTTCTGAAAGCAAGAATCTTTTAGACAGAAGCCCATCGCAAAGCCCGTACCACACAGAACGCCAATACAGAAGAGATGAGGACAAATATGCAAGCCCCCAGTGGGATTCGAACCCATCATCACAGTATTCAGGCGGACGAAAACATTACGTGCCTTTGGACCGCTCGGCCACTATGATTGGCTGATTACAATGTCAGTGTAGGCAATGTGAATACGGAGACGGCTGACCCACAGAAGCAAGCAGTGGGTTAACAAACAAGTACGAAGTACATCTACAGCACACGTGAAAATGCAGTCCCTACCTCACAGGGAACACACTGCGTCTCCATAATAAGGACTAAGTGATTAATGCAGTTTAGGGAAATAATCGCTGTTTATTTCGAGAATCAAACCAAGCCCATAAACACACAATGTGGGGAAAATGCAGAGTTTTAAAGGCGAAGAAGGTGGCACACATAGTAACCATTGTTATTTAAACGGGTAATAGGGTTTTGAATGCAAGTACAAGCTAGCACAGCGGGACGCTGTATTAGACATATCAAGGCTTGGACCTAATAGGGTACACACCTGAGTTGCAATTCTCTTCGAGCATTCTTTTTCAAACAGGTAGGCTCTAACAAACTATTTTAATAGCTTCTTCAAAAGCTGATAGTCGCTAAGGTGATGAAAGGACTCCACGTCCATTAAAAAACAAAAAAGATTTATTACCTTGCTGGCAAGAGTGTGCCACTGAACCCTACCTTGCACCAACTGAATCGAATCCACATTCTCAAACGCTATTTCTTTTAGATACATTTTAATATTATCCTCCAATTTAAGCGTACATGTTCTTTTCCAGTCACATTTTCCTACTCAAATTTTGTACGTTTCTAGCACATTCTCATGCGTGCTACATGTCCTGCCATCCATCATTCGTTGATTTGGTCACCATAAATATATCTGATAACTAGTACAAACTGTGAACCTCCTCATTATGCATCCTATTGATTTTTCAATCTACATTTTACTCTCAAACACCCTCAATGTACGTCATATTTCATTACCATAGAGAGAGAGAGAGAGAGATCCCTGACAAGCACAAGGTACGTAAAAGAATAAATTATAAAACAGAGAAAAATTCTACCACAACAATATCGCTTTGTATTCAACATGCATAACCACCCAGTCATTCGCCATTATAATAAACAGTGCTCTTAATGAGGGGCCGTTAAGACAAACAGATACAGAGACACTGTGTACTACAAACTTCAGTACACCTTTCAAGCATCGACCCGTGACGAGGGACACCACTGTTGGGCCCTGAGACTCAGGCGTTGAGAGAAAACTTGTAACGTGCAGTCGGTCTGCCGCTACGAGAGAGATAACACTGAACACTGAAGTAATTTAGGAATTAAATTACAACAATTTCATCTTATACGAAAAGTACAAGTCACTTTTACTTGTTGATATAAAATTTTATTTATACTGTTACGTGTATGTGACTGTAGACGAGGTTTGGATTGGTGAATGGATTTATTGACCATTTATACACATTATTGGGAAGTACAAGAGATTACAGCGCTACCGCTAATCTCCACAATTCACAAATCACCACAGCACCCACTAAGCCTTTTTCCAGCCTGCTGTGTCTTCACCAGACGTTCTCTGGCAACGGCTTCTAGCAGTGGAGATTCTTCAGCTTCACGCAGTCAGGTCATATCTTCACAGCCTCCAAAGTCCAAGTCACATTGTGATTGACGGTCGGTCAGTCAGTAAATCTTGGTGTCGAGTCCCATCTGGGGATCATGACCAGATATTTATTAGTGTTTGGCATTTACGGTCTTGTTTTGTGGGGCGTCCTCTGCCCCTTGCCAGTGCACTCTTTCTCGGGTCTGAGTCCGTTGGGACTCGCGACCATATTTTATTGTTTCAGATTTGAGACTTCCTTTTTATCGCCTCCTACAACTCGCAGGGCCACGGTGGAGGTATTCGACCCCGCCTCCACACGGGGAACGATGAATGTTCTTCCAGTTCGGCTCACAGCCTCCCAAGTCCAAGTCCAAGTCACGTTGCGACTGACGTTCAGTCAGTCAGTAAGTCTTGGTGTCGAGCCCCTTCTGGGGCTCACGACCAGATATTTATTACTGTTGAACGTCACGGTTTTGTTTTTTGTGGGGCGTCCTCTCTCACGAGAGGACAGGTCTGTCTCTTTTACGTGCTACTGGCTCTTGCCAGCGCCGTCTTTCTCGGGTCCGAGTCTCTTGGAACTCGCGACCGTATTTTTCTGTCTCAGATTTGAGACTTCCCTTTTCGTCGCCTCCTACGATTCGCAGGTCTTTGTCCCTTGCTTATAACATCTCGGCACGGACCACATAGGAAACACAGCTTTTCTATTGTTGGGTCCAACTGTTGCATTATTAAGAATCTGCTGCCTAGCAACGGGAACGTGTTTACCGAGCCGTTGACAAGAAACGATCGCTGTTTACAGTCACTGCTTAGCAATGGGTGTATACGCCAAAATATCTTTAATGTCCAGGCCTATCAGAAATTCGTTACCAAAACTGCAAACTAAGACTCTGAAACTAAATTGTTATTGTCACTGTTTGTTAAGGGTCCTTCAATTTCTGAAAATACCTCACACACAACTGTACATGGCCTGCTTCTTAGATGCGCTGGACCCATTTGAACTTTTCAAGCCCTTGTTGCTGGTTATGTTTATGTTGCGTAAGACGAACATCCAACGACCTTTCTGCTTTCCAGTGCATCTTCTTTCATACTCGTGTTAACACTGAATGCTGCGAGTAGATTGTGTTTTCTTGCTGTGGTATTCTCATGTTGATCTCTGTCAGCGAGCTCCGGGGAGTACGTACGGTTTCAGAGACAGCCTTATTACTTGCCAATACGTGTAAGAGTGCCCTGTTATCAACATAAGATAAGGTACTGTATCCACTGATGCTGTTTTAAGTGTCAGTAAGTCCGGGTAACAATGCAGGTTTCGTACGTTAACAATTAAACTGAAATACCACATCATCTTCAGAAATCCACGTTATCGTTCTCTAATCAAACTGAATTATAAGCATGTAATTCATTAATTATGTATCTAGAATCTGATTACTTTAAATAAGCTGTTAACATAAACCACAATTAAGGCATATACTGTCTTTGCTCTCTTGGAAACCGGGATCGTGGGTTCGAATCCCACTCAGGGCATGGATGTTTGTGTGCGTTTTTCTGTGTTTATGTACAGGTAGAGGCCTTGCGACGAGCTGATCACCCGCCCAAGGAATCCTACCGAATGTGTAAGATCTAGAAAAACCGAAGTGAACGGAGAAGTTCATGGAGGTAGCCCTAGGCCCACTGGGGCTGTAGTGCCAAGGGGGGGGGGGAAGTCGTATTACATGCTTGCCGTAGAAGCTATGGAAACTAGGTGTTGTTGTGGAAACAGGATATGTATCACTCTAAGACTGGCCTCGAACCTCGTCTCTCCCGAATATAAGTCAAAATATTTCCGCTCGATCTAATCTGCACGGTTAATTTTTTTAATTGCTAGTGGGGTGGGACTAAGTCCCTTGTACTGCGGCCACTTCTGGCCTATTGTACTAATACCAGATGATAGATGAGGGTGATTGTGGAGCAATTAGTGGAATGAAGATTGGCAGGGGAAACCGAAATACTCGGAGAAAACCTGTCCCAGCGTCATTTTGTCCACCACAAATCCCACTTGACCAGACCCTGGATCGAAATCTGCACGGTTGAAGAATGCAGTGACTGAACTGAGGCGAAACTGAAAATAGAAATTTTAACAAATTTAGATGGTCGGATGATTAAGAGATGACAGTACTGTTGATTCGATGAAGATTTCTGAGAATGAATCATTGTTGATTCCAGTATTATATGGAACGCCGATCACAGTGGCCGCGTGGCCTAAGGCATGAAATGCCTTCCTCGCTCGAACGCTGGGAACGTGGGTTCGAATCCCACTCAAGGCATGGATGTCTGTGTGTGTTTGTTTTGTCCTGTGTGCAGGTAGCGGCCTTGCAACGGTAATCTGTCAAGACGACAGGTCCACAGTCTCTTCCAAAACAGTTCCTCCACTTGATGCGATCTAGAGCTTTCTCCTTCAAATTAAATGAAAATATCCTCTTCTGTCCCCAAGGTCATCCAGCATCTTCTTAAGTCTTTTTCCTCGTCTTCTGGTCACTTCTATCCGCCCCTCTATCTTTCCTTCAATAACTTCTTTTAGAAGGCAGTTACCGCGTAAGATATGACCAATCCAATTAGCCTTCCGTTTTCTTATTTCGTGTAGGATATTCCTCTGTTCACTGACTCTAAATAACACTTCTTCATTTCTCACATAATCGGTCCAACTGATCTTCTCCATCCTTCTCCAACACCACATTTCGAAGCTTTTCAGGTGTTTCTGATCTACTGTCCTAAATGTCCAAGTTTCAGCCCCATACAAAGCAATGCTCCAAATGTAGTATTTCACTAGTTTCTTTCTAAAATTTAAGTCCAATTTGCTGGTAAAAAGATTCTTCTTCTTGCTAAATGCAGCTTTTGCCATGGCAATCCTAGATTTAATTTCACACGTACACCGTCCATCATTTTACATACTGAAAATTAATTCTGTAGCCGTCCGCCGACGTACGTTTGCCACGACTGTCGCTCGAGCTTGAGTTCTTTATCTCAGGGTACGGGTGCTTCGGATATGGGAGTGGATCACACTTCGGGGTTAATAAATCAGGGCTCTCCAGAACACTCCGTGTATGGAAGTCCTAATTTAAAATTTCACACAGGAATTAACCTTTATTTTATTCCTCCAAGCTTTCCGCTTCGTCACACTTAACCTTTGTATGCCAATTTGTCCCGAGCTCACTGACCATACACTCCGCTCCCCAGCTACCCTCCTGTAACTCCCTTTTCAACTGTCCACCTTCGCTCCCTGTAAACAACTGTCCTCTCTTTACAAGCCCCCTCAGTTGGCATAAAAAAAAAAACGAGAAAATAAAAAGAGAAATCCAAGGGTCGAGCCTGGCCTCTGTCCTACAGTCGTAATTTTCAGGATGCCCATAAACTTTTTTAGGTCTTCAAGGCACATGAGCAGGGAACCCAAGACCCCTCCTGGCCGGTCTCGCACAAGGTCAGTTCATGGGTTTATGATACTAGGAGCAAACAGGCGACATTAGGGACAATAGTGACACCCTAGGCCTAAGGAGGACAATAGCTGAATTACAACTAGACGGTCCCGGGATGGAATCTCGCCGCAGGAGCGTCTCTCATGGTGTTAAATAGTGCATAAGTTGTTCATTCCCTTAATTAAATAATTTTGGCGAGGGACGTACGGTTACAGTTCCCTGCAGTAGATTTTTTGTTTAGAAGCTTATATTTTCTCAGCTGGTCAAAAGATTATGCGCATTTTACGGAATTAGAAATTTTATTGCCGTGTTCGTTAGAGATTTTCACTGGACCCTACAGTGAATCAAAGGTATCCAATTCACACCCTCACTCCCTATTTAATTAAAATCTACGCCTATCCCTTCAGGATTTCTGACTGAGGTTTTCTACGTACGTGTCATGCCTCTCATACGTTTTAGGCTGGGACCACACGAGCGCACAAAATGCGTCCGTTGTAAGGAACGTACTTTATGACGAACGTTGCTGAGGACACCACACAGTTGCAGAATGCGGTGCGTAGTTTTTTGTCTGCAATGGAGCCAAAAGAAAGCGTAGCATTCGCCTCTCTTGTTTATTTCTACTCGTACAACGGACATCACGGCGTTCGTTACAACGGACGCATTTTGTGCCCTCGTGTGGCCCCAGCCTTACGTGTCACGTCCATCTCATCCTCCCTGATTTGATCATCCTGGTAGAAAGTACAAGTTAACAGCCTCTTCATAATGCACTTATCTCCAGCCTCCGGTTACATCCTTCTCCTTAGGTTAAGTATGATGTCAGATATTACGCCTTCTTATGCCGGTAAGTGTTGACAAATAATGCCCACCCGATGGTGCACACCTTTCCACACCCCTGAACTGCAACGCACCGTGAGCTAGGAAGTATGCAGGAGTAGATCTTTGTAAATTAATGCTACACATTAAGGAGCGGTTCCAGGAACTGATCAGACCCCCTAATATTGTTGCCGCATGACGGCCCCTCTACATGTGTGTCAATATGTGAACGCCGAACAACTAGGAATGCGCGCTCTAGCTGTTTTCGTACAGAATTACATTATCAGTTAATAGGAGACTACAATATTTATATATCGTTGTTCTTTGGATTATTCAACAGCGCTATAACGATTGGAAAATTTATACAGCGTCGTATCATAAATTATAGCATACTTTAAACTCAGATTTGGAGGAGATATTTGAGAAAAGGGCCGTGACCTATTTAAAAGTACGTCCAGAAATCGTTTTTGTACGGACTGAAGTAAACCACGGGCTCTAAGGCGATAAGCAGAGTAAGAAGTCACGAACGTTACCCCTTGCGATAATCTGTTTAGTTCTGTTATATAACCCCACGGATCGTAGACCTTCTGAAGCTAAGAGTCGCTCAGCTGAGAATTCTCTGTTTTCATAAAAACAAATTACTCATTGCGGGGTTCACATTAGTCTCCCATTGGAACCAATCCTGAGCCAGATTATTTCAGTACACATCCTAAGTCCTGTTTCCAGAATAACGCCGCAACAACATACCGACACCGCGACCAAAGAGTGACTACTCCACGCAAGAATCCATACTCCCTACGAAGAACCAGAATACACGCTCAGTATATCCGAGGGATATTTTAATAATAATAATTTAAAATAATAGTTTCAATCAATTAATTTCAATTTTAACTTTGACGATCTTGTAACAAGTTCAATATCAAAACAAAGAACAACCTTACAATATGGATCCATATTAGGTGTAAGTTCAGCACTTAAGATGAATGAGCGCCTGATCATGACCAATCTGAGGTCAAAACATGTTACGCCTTAGATATACGACCTTCGTGTAAATAGTCACATTGGACGGACTTGTCTTTCGTAATTGTAACTGTTAGTGTGACGGACCAAAATGAAACAAATCAAATTCGTGTAAATAGGTCATCTGTATACTTTTTATAAATTGTTGTGCTGATTTAAATATGAAATAAACATTTCATGTACACGACGCAACAGGCAGCAACACATAAAGATCTTTATTTCTGGTTTTCCAGCCGAAGTCTTGTATGGATTTCACCTCAATATGGATGGCAGGTGATCCCTTCCATGTCACAATTTGTCACAGTTTTCCAATACTAAGCGAAGACTAAATTACATTCCGCAAACATATGTTTTGGTTAGCCCCAATACTTGTAAATATACATCAGTGTTAAAAGAATTTTCAAGATAATGTAATTACAACATTCAGCCTGGCATGATTATCACAAAGCCCATACTAATAACACCATGTAACCAAAAGTTGCAGCTGAATGGGTAGAACTGCCCTTACGCGTTCTGGAAGACCCCATTTTCGGTTCTGATCCAAAGACTTCCTATCCTTGATGGGGTCTTTTGGACATTCCAGCCAAATATGGAATGGTATTTTAAAACGGGCCAAGATCCCAATCACTTTATCAAAGCTTCCTCCCATTCGACGTTATAAGACGAAGTCCCATTTAACAGCGTTGTCAGTATTTCTTTGTAGCTGAGAAAGCGATCTTCGGTATGGTAAGGAAAAGGGTTAGGATATTGTTTACTTTTAAGGAGAAACTAAGTCCTTTTTAGAGACAATGGCCAATAACCAACGCAGTTCATACAGTAAGGTAGCTATTACCCAAAGAAAAAGTATTTCAAGTGTTGAATTCTATTAGAAATTACACGATAGGCCGTGCCATAGCTCAGGCGGTTAGTCGCCGGCTTCGAGTCCACTTCAGGTTATGTGGGATTTGTGGTAGACGAAATGGCACTGGGGCAAGTTTTCTCCGAGTATTTCAGTTTCCCCTGCTAATTCTCATTCCACCGAATGCTCCACATTCATCATCATCTATCAACCGGGGCTGGTACACTAGGCCAGTTAGTGGACTCAGTCTTACCCCACCCCAAGAAACTAAAAAAATAATAACCAAGGTGACGTCACGTTGTCTCTAACATATGGACTATCATCACATGTCTCACTTCAACAACTGTGTTCTGAGGCACACTGGCTGCTACTTGTGTTATCAATGTCCCGTTACAAAGAGAGCAAATGTCCAATATCACAGCATCAAAGGGGGGGGCATTATTCAAGAAAATGCTTCATAAATTCTTCATAATGCAAACGATCTCCCTGCTGACAAATTTTAGTAGAGGATAAGGTTTGAATGTAAGACAACATGAAATGGGGAAATTGATTGAAAAATGCAATGTCGAATGATTACTATGGAAGAAATTGTTTCCTTGTTTAAGGTCGAGGACCGAAATTATGACCGAAATTTCGTAATATTTCACCTACCTACATTGTTACGTTTGTGTTCTCAGTTATTGTTCTAATAAATCAACAGTAAATTCTGCAAGTAAACGTGATGACGGCAATGGCAAATTAGGTAAAAGATAAAGTTGTCCCTGTACTTAGACAATTAAGCACTATGCCATGAAGGCGTATGGGTGAGTGGATGTATAGATCCACATTTTATTGACCTCGGCACTAGCAGGAGGTGAGTTGTCAGCTTCACGCCCCTGCCGCTTTACCCCAGAGACAGTCTGGACGACATGGAGAAGAGAAGATTCTTCACCCTACTAGGACTTTAATTGCGACCCCTCGGGTCGTCCAGCCCGTAAACAAATTAGAAAGTTTCAAATTTCAATGACGCTGATCCAGTTTACTTTGTGAACACCAGTCAGATGCCACTGCAAAACTTTCTCATTCTTCCAGTTACTGTAGCATCGTTTGAGCATATATTTTGTAAATTCGCATAAAAAGACTATCTACCACCAGCACAAATCCAGAAACATGTTTCCAAATCAGCCACTACCTCTGTACAAGAGGGAGGGGCACACCAGTTGAACTATGACGACACTTGACAAATTCCTGGACACAGAGAGAAGAAGAATGGATTTCTGGTAATACTATTACACTACTCCTGAAAGTCATCACCTATATATTTTAGTTAAGTTGCAGGCTATTTCTGAGACACGATTTTTTGATCGGTGTGCCACAGATAGTGCGTTTCCGGCTGATAAGTCGCCAGTTGCGGGGCGGTGACCTTGACTGCGGCACACCAACAAAAGATTCCCGCGACTAGAAAGGTACGCACTGATCAGTGTCCGCGCTTGGGGACAAAATTGACTAGCTACGGCTGTGCTGCTACCAAAGTACTGTGTGTGTTTAGTTAGTGAAAGAATCTATTACTTGCTTATTTAGTCCGTCAGTATGGTGAATAAGGTGTAGTTTACCGGTGAGTCATCCATAATGAACCGCAGTAGTTGTTCAATGACTTCTGAATAATTTAAATTTTGTATTCTGTGGAAAGAAAGTGATTAATCGAAATAACGATTCGTGCGCATGTGATTGTGTATTGTTTGTTAATAAATGTGTTTGTATTGTCACTATGCCGATGTAAATTAATATTAAGAAATATCTCTTTTTATTTTAAATATTTACTTCTGTGTTATCCCAAGCTAATGAGAACAGTCGGTTTTCTTTTGACGTCATGCAATGAACTCAGGATCTAACTATAAACGACCGCGCGCTGTTATGCTCTTTTTTTTCCTCCTCCTCCCCTTGGCACTACAGCCCCAGTGGGCCTAGGCCTACCTCCATGAACTTCTCCGTTCACTTCGGTTTTTCTAGATCTTACACATACGGTAGGCTCCTTGGGCGGGTGATCAGCTCGTCGCAAGGCCTCTACCTGTACACAAACACAGAAAAACGCACACAAACATCCATGCCCTGAGTGGGATTCGAACCCGGCTTTCGAGCGAGCGAAGACAGTACATGCCTTAGACCGCTCGGCTACCGTGACCGGCGTTATGCTCTTTGGACAGAATAAATCAAATGCACCAGCGGGTAATTTGTTTTGTTCCACCGCTGATCAGATCCTCGAGGATCTCTCAAATTTTTCCTCAGCGACTTATCATTAGCTGAGATGACAAGAAAATTCCTCAGAATTACGTTTCGCATGTGTGAGATATTGAATGAAGCTAGGATATGCAGATGAATATGGCGCTGGGGACAAGAGACCTGCACTGGCGACTGAAACAGGAAACCACCTTTTTACGTTGTGTAATGTTCAGCGGTGTCTCGAAAGAGTCTTCTGTGGTGATCTTACACAGATCTGTCCGTCTGCATTATAAACATCGGCAGGGGCCACTGGGTAGTCACTTGTCTTGAAGGTGGGAAAGGATCTCCTAACGTCAACAATATAGAGTACAGACATATCCACACTTGGACAACAATTTTCACCTCGATGGTGATATGGATTTTGAATGAAGCCCTCTGCTGTTGGATGAACAGAGTCTGGGGATCTTCAACGATGATGATCCAAATTTAAAGGTTATTCATATAAAGTATTGATAGAAGAGAGGGCACAGAAGGGAATAGTTGTGGACTGCTTCTGAGTAATCACAACATTGAAACTATCAAAGACTGAACTTTTAATATGTAAAAATTCAGTTTGTGCCTCACAGGAAACACATTATGTCTCCGTTACACAGATCAACCAGTTAATGCTATTTATGGCATAATCTCTGTTTATTGTTAGAAACATCTGAATTGTTTGTTGGTTATTTAACGACGCTCCAGACTATATAGTGTTGATGATAGGATGATTAATGAATATAGAACAGTTGGTGGGATAAGAGTTGGCGGGAGAAACAGAAGTACTCGGAGAAAACCCACCCCAGTGACACTTCATCCACAACAAAGTCCATATGACCTGACCTGGGATGGAACCCGCACCACCGAGGCAGGAAGAGGGCCTGAGCTAAGGCACAGCCCCTGACAACCGTATGAAACGTACAGAAACAATTTGTGCGCAGAATAGTTTTTTAGTAGCAGGTGGTACATACAGTAACCACTTGGCTTCAAAGGGTCAACTGAAATGTCTAAAAAACATACAAGACATTTAAATCAGTTTCTTTTTCGGTTCCGCAGCTGAAATTTTCAAAAGCTAACCCACTCAGATCACGTGTGACGGATGATAACGGCAACCAGCACAAGAATCACCAGCTGTTACTGCACATAATCGTAGAAGAGTTCATTAATCGTCCGTGGCGTTTAATGAGTGTTCTGCTGAACGGAAACTGTAATCTATTGTCAATAGTCAGGTTTACAATTATCCTTGGGCTATCTTCGCTGTTCTAGCCCTCCAACAGCATCGCTGTCTCAAGAAAACCCTTTCCATGCAAAGCTTCATTCTTCTGTATACTGGCTGTTGGGTCATCCCGCTCACCGGACTTGAACTCCTGGACTTTACTGTATAGTTCTGTAAATGGTGTCTACTCTGCTGCTATGCATTGTCAGCGACGGACGTGTCTTCAGTGTCAGTATACTTTGAGTCATGAAAGGTACCTCTCAGAGTAGCTTCTTTCTATACCCTGCCAAATGAGCATCATTTATCCAATGGTGGATTTGGAACTAAACTTCTGTTCTACTACGAGCTCTACGTACTCAAAATGAAATCATAAGATCATAACATTCCATACTGAAAAAATATAAAACACTAGTTTCAATAAGCTCTTATTATGTGTATTTGTACCAACCGTCTTACAGTGCACACAATTTCACTTTTCTCCTCACTGCATGTTTCGGCACTAATGTGCCATCTTCAGGTGTGGTTTTATTTACGTCAAACCATTGCACTGTATGCCATCATGTCTCCTTTATAAAATGATTAAAATGTATATATGTCATGATAATAAAGTTTATATATTAAAACTTTTCAAGATTTATCATCCATATGTCGCACTTAAAATTCGCGAGTTATGTCGATCCTCTCCTATGGGAGTACTCTTCCTATATACTGTATATACTGTGTGCTCTGTTGTGTCCTTCCCTTGTGACTGCGTGTGTTGGCACAAATACATATAATGAACGTGAATCAGTGCAACAGAACGCTAAAATATAACATTAGCTCTTATTAACAAATATTTATCATGAAAATTTCAACAATTTATGGCAGGTTGCTAGCAGATCCATCTACCGGCTTAAATAATCCTGCCTGAAGCCAGCGTATGCAGTGATCTATCGGCGCACTGTTTTGCCATAATCTCACGCAGCCTCATTACGATTTTATTGTGTAGAGCGCCATAATTCTCATTGCATCATCTGCATAAAAATATTAAATCTGACCAATACTTCGTTTTCCATTCTGGATACAGATGCGGTGAAGTGGGTGAACTTCAATAATGCATCAATTGTAGATATTCTGTAATATCACAAGGGAGGACAATATTAAAGTGGATCTTCAATAAGCGGCGGATTTTTTTGAACATTATTATAGATCTTCGGATTCCGTAAGAGCGTGGAATTTCTTGACCACCTGAGCGAATATTAGCTTCTTGCTCCCTAGAGCCATCAGTTAACTTTTACCTGTTAAAATTAGGCCCAAACGGATTGGGTAAAACTAAATATAAAGAGCGTTTAGCGACAGTCCTCAATTGTGTGGGAGCTGCATATTAAGATTACATGCCTCAATATAGAAGAGGCTATCTCCAGACGATGACTTTCACGCCACTTGTCACTACTACAATAAGGGTAGATAATACCATTTGGGGTAGGGGGTTGAAATTCCGTGAAAATACCCCATGGTGCGTCTTACGTGGAAATGGAGACAGGAATTCATTGTTCCCCATGCTAACACCCAGGTCTATTATTGTGGCACACGCGGTAGGAATCCGCTAAAACAAACACATCACGCAGGGCCATGATTTGTTACGGAGGCCCTGAACTCGAGTTTGGTAGAACAGAGCCGTGTGGGCTGCAAAGGCTCCAGAGCTTTATCTGTGTATGAGCAAAGAGAAGAGAATGTTGTCGGTATGCTCAGCAAGTGGGGTCAAGCAATGGTGCTTATTACTTAAGCCCTTTAGGTTTGGGAGGTACGTAGTTCGATTATCGAATATTCCGAAGGCTACGGTTCGATTATCCAATATTCTGAAGGCTATGGCTCGATTATCGAATATTCTGAAGGCTATGGCTCGATTATCGAATATTCTGAAGGCTCTCTTAGTTTCACTCAACCCGTCGAGATGAATGAAAGAGCCATACAATGGATTTGACTTATGAGAGATTTAAGGTTCTCACGGCAGTAACCATGAAGATTACTATCCTGAAAGCGATTAAAAATGGGGGCAGAATGTTCCTCCGAAAGTCGGTAACAGCGTACCAGATAACATGACGTCACATCCCAACCGAAAGAGATCTTCAGGAACAACATCTGAGTTTCGGCGATGACACCGAATATTCCTAGAGTAGGAACATTAATTCTCCGAAAAATCTCTGCATATCTAATATATATATATATATATGTATATATATAACCGATATCGAATCTCCACTATGCTTGGGAGTAATGACACGGCAACTCGACTTTCATTCTCAAGTTCAGGTTCAGGTCACTTTCTGATGGCGGGATCACAGTTCAATGTTGAATTAGTAATATAACTGACTATTTGAGATATCTAATTTTATTCGGTTGAAGGCAGTGACTTCAAGAGGAAACGGTGAGTAATTTTATTTAGAAGAGTTCTGTCTCTTAGGATATAACACCACGTAGTCAGATGAAAGTCAACCGTCGTCTCGGAGAAACATATCGCCTCCATCTTCAGGGTGGAAGAGTAAGACGAGTAAGAAACAACATTAGCATCCAGCCTGCTTCTGCTGATTTCTGTTTTCTGTTCTTACTCTTAGTCTGTGAAGATGAAGGTGACATGATCCGCCGAAACATAGGCTAACTTTCACCACACTATACGATATTAGATCCCTGAAGACAGAACACTTCATGGTCGCCGCTATGAGAACCTCAAATCCAGCATGCCTCTGTTTTCGTTGCTTAAGTAGGATAACTAATCCAGATGCTACTGAGGAAGAAGATAATGCAGTTGTAACCAAGCCAATGTACAATTAACAGGACACAGAGTTACTTATGCCTATACTCGTCACCCAAAGGGGAAAACATTTCCAGACTCTTATTACATTGTTACATATCAACGCATTGCCAGGCAACAGCTCGATAAACACCCCGCGATACAAGCAAGCAACACCAGGACGAATGTTATAGCTCGTTGCTAGGCAACAGTCAGCGTGCCACTGAACTCGCTGGGTATGAATCACGTGACTTGTGTTTTCAATGTGGTCCGCGCCATGCCCACTATTAGGCAACAGATCTGTAAACACGCCTACAATAATAGGTCTTTTCTATGCGTGGTCCGTGCCGAACGTTTGTAAGGAACAACAAGGGTCGTTTGCGAGTAGTCGCGGCTGAGAAGCCGAGAGTCAAGGACATGAAACCGTCATGGAGTGCAGTTCAGTGCAGTGTAGTGTAGTTAAGAATTAGTTGCAAGAATGCGGCTGTGAAGAGAAGATTTTATGTGTAAAATCTGGAGTGTGTAATTCAGTGAGGCTGTCATAGTTCCTGTGTTAATTGCGTTACCGGGAGACGACGTGTGTATGTGATTAACAGTGAATTATGAAGTGTGGAAATTGCGATAGCGCTACAATTACGTGTGATTACTGGTGGTGTGTATAAGGAGTAAATAAACCCGCTCGTCCAATCCAGAACCCGCGTTATTAACCACTAATACACATGATAATGTAAAAGACATGGGAGGTAAATAGAGCGGAGACTTGCGTCATCCGTGGTATTAGGAAGTAACAAAATGGGTATTTGCTTCTATTAAAAGCCATACGTACTTAATTTTCTTGTCCCTGAATACTACTTAATGATACTCTGCAGCTTTATCATCAGACGATAAATGGATCGTACACCTCGTATTATTCTTTGTATGCCGCTTCGTTGCTGAGGGAAAAGTAATTATTCTCAAGTTTCTATCGTATTGTGAGTACTGAGGCTTGAGTGAGCACAACTGCGATTTCCATTTGTATTGCGTTGTTAAAGAGTCAAAGTTGTTCCTAAAACAATACACCATAAATATGCGTGCAGCACTGGAGAAAAAGCATTCTAAACCTCTGTATTGTGACGTTTATGCCGACTGCTATGCAACGGCTCGGTAAACACAGCCCCGAAGTTACGCTCTCAATAACAGGACACCCATTGTTAGGTAATGGACCAATAATCACGCATTCTCGACAATAGATGGTGTTTTCCGCGGGGTCCGTGCCAATGAATTATACGAGGGCTTAGACAAATTTAAGGAGTACAAAGAGTACAAGGAATTACAATGGAGTTCTCAGTTGGAAGTCAGCCTATGAAGAGAAGCTTTAGCATGAGACTGTTGTAAATCCGTTGCCAGGATACGAGTAGTGAAGACCGAGAAGACTTAGCTTGTCCTAGTGATTTTTGAAGTGGGTAGATTAGCCATAGCGCTGTAATTGATTGTGATTAAGAGATAGATTGTAAAATGTGCTGATAAATCCAAAAACCTGTTATTACTAGTCACGGAGCCATAAACACGTGACAGTGTTATATGGTGGTAAAAGGTCAGGTCCATGCTCTGGCCGATTTATCCCAAGAACAAGTTTCCCATTCTGCTTGAAACAGGGGGATTGGTGTGCATCAAAATCGGTCTCGACAGGTGGTAGCAGGACCAGGCAAGCAACCAGTAGCTGGCTCTTGTGATCATGGTAATGAACTTTGGGTTCCATAAATGTTGGGTAATTTCACGACTAATTTCACTATTGACTTCCCTAGAAGTACTCTACACCACAGAGTTAGCTAGTTTATTATGTAACACCTAAGGGTCAGTATTGACTGTACATGACATCGATGACAAATAAAAGGTCACCAGCCAGTATGGATTTCATGAATATTAACTTTAATAACGCATTCATCTATTTTCGACTTTCACCCGTGAATGGCACTACAGATAAATCATGTAACATAGCGAAAATGTGATAAATGATAACGTAAGGTAAAACTATCGTTGTAACAGGCCGTGGAGGCCTATAGGTGTATGGGACGTCAAGGCTCCCACATTTTCTAGACAATCGGCTCACAGATGGCGGTGAAGCTGTCAGACTTACGCGCCTGCCGCCCTTTACCTCCCAGGAAGATTCCTGATACTCATTTCTGTTAGAGACTGATTCGACACCAGAGTCATAGTGCGGCTGGATGAATTAGATCAATTTAAAAATTCATCGGCTTTACCGCGAATCGAACTCACGACCTCCCGGCTTGTAGTATAATGCCTCAACCAACTACGCTACCGCGTGCCCCAATTAAATGGAGTGCTATACAGAAAATACAAGCCGTAATGTGTTCCAGAAACTTCCAGGGATCTGAAAAGGATGCCTGAAGCAGGTCACAGTTACAGTCCAAGGCATAAACCTTCTACGCTTATTTCAGAACTGAGGTTCTCCCAGCCCTGATTACGAAAAGTATTATGTTCTAAAACGTGACGCCGTGTGAACCACAAACGGAATACATGAGCTCAATTTTGTACATACGAGTACTTCAGAAATCATGGTCTTTCAGATTTTGTAGTTTTTCTGTTTGTGTCAAATTTGGGCCTTTCAAAGCGTCTGTATATGGAATGTCTAAATCGCATATTCTCGCATATGCTGCTTTTTGAATTTCGGATAAAAGAATCTCCAAATTAATGTTGCAGGCGCCACTGTCTTACCAACACTGTATTGTAATGTGCATTACGACAATCTTGTAGGACGCGCACCACTGTGGGACCTGACGATTCGCTGGGTGGGTTGCGAGGTCTCGAAAATGGTAATAAATCCAGTCACAAAAATTCACTTTTACAAAAAATATATTGCATTATAAGCACAAGTTTCACAATAAAATTACTATGGTCTGTTTCTCCTAATAAAACTAAAGTGTTTTATATAAATACACTCTTAGGAACTTTCCCTAATGATTAATATTGTTGCGTGTAGAGCCGTTGCTACGCAGTGGCTGCGAGACAGGCCGCTTCTGGGCAAGAGCTCGGTAAACAGGTTCCCGCGGCAACTAATAATCATGCAACAATAGAGGAACAGTGTTTTCTATGTGGTCCGTGCCGAGAAGTTATAACCATGACAGTTCGAGCAGTTGAGTCAGTTAAGTTCTGCATGGGAGACCAAGAAGAGTTGCCGCTATAATGAAGTTGACAGTTCAGTTGTGGGTTGTTTGCCGGACAGTAACGACATGAGCAAGGAAGCTGAAGAATCTCTACTGTTAAGATCCTCTACCCGAAAACGACTACAGAAAGGAGAATGAGAAGACTTAGCGTGTGTTCTAGTGATTTGCAAAGTATTCGATATTCGAAAAATATTAAAATGAGTCTTAAAAATAGGAGAAATGGTGCGGACTGAATATGTCTGTCTCAGGAATGCGACCGGCTAGGATTCTTATGAATATTATAACACATTTTCGGGTTCAATAACAAATGGAGAGTTCCTTGACCAGGTGAGCTACTACCAGTTTCTCAAGAAGGACAATGTCCCGTGGAGTTATTTTTCGAGCTGATTTCTGTAATTCCAAGTTATTCATATGCTTTAGGCTTTCATTGAGCGTAGGTCTCCGGACCCCCAAAAAGGGACGGGAGACGACCATTTAACAAAATACCAAAACGGCTTCGATGTGGCTTGAAGGAAGTAATACATTCGTCGTATGAAGTAACAAGAAATTAAAATTATTCAATTTCAGCAACTACAATAAAACAGCCGGTCACTGTAGCCGAGCGGTCTAAGGCATATGCTGTCTTCGCTCGCTCGGAAACCGAGATCGTGGGTTCGAATACAATACAAGACATGGATGTTTGGTGTGTGTATGCGTTTATTCTGTTTTTCTGTTGTCCTGTGTTTAGGTAGAGGCCTTGCGACGGGCTCATCACCTGTCCAAGGAGTCCTACCGTCTGTGAAAATGATCAATGAAGCTGAGAAATCAGCCCTATGCTTCAAAGTGGGAGCGAAGAGCAAGAAAACAAATAAAATAAAACACTTTCCTAAAGGCAACACATGTAACAATTAAAATAATGTAGAATAAATTAGCGAATATATCTCTTGAGGATAAAATATATCACGAGTTAAATACAAACAACCCAGTTGTTAACACAGTTAACTTCATCAAAGCCCAAACAATAAATTGGCTCGGACACATCTCAAGGATGGAGGCTGGACCAACGGTTAGAAGAATATATGACTGGCAGCCACACGTTATAAGAAAAAGAGGCCGACCTAAGATCACATGGAAAGATGACGTAAGGGAAACCCTAAATGATTTAGGAATTTATAACTGGATAACTCGCGCACAGGACAGAAGTAGTTGGAAGGAAATCGTTGAGCAGGCCAAAACGTTCATGAAATGGAACTGTCGAGCCTTATGATTAAGAAGAAGTAGAATAAGGATGTTTGAGAAAGGAATCAGTACTATTTCAAGTTACTGCCTCTGGTTGCCCACCTGGAAGAAGTGGGGAAATCAAGAAAAACCTCCAATCAGAGCAGATGGTGTCCCAGCCGAGATTCCAGAATTCGTGCCACAAGATTATAGCTTGGGAAACTTGTACTATGGCTTTGGTGTTAGCGGTGTTAAATCTGAGCGTGACTAAGTTTTCTTCACTTGTTCTTCCGGTGGAATGAGATTGAGTGCCTTGGTGCTTGGGCCGCCAAGTGGGTCCACTATGGAATCCCAGGATGATAATTGACAGGGGGAAAAAAAAAGAAGTATTCGGAGGGAAACCTTGCGTTTTGCCATTTTATCCATCATAAATCCTAAGTGGACTTCCCTGGGATTGGCTTCCACGGTGAGGACCCGCCAACTAAAGTTGACTTCATGCTCCTGCTGCTACGAATGCTTCCTTGTCTTCAATTAGCACCTATTTCGGTCAACATACCGCCATGATCCAGGTTCTCATAAATTTGTACTGAGAATTCAGAAACTCCTATATTCCAAAGGTCTGCGAAAGTTGTGTATTCAGTACAAGGTACGTATGTTCGGCGCGTCAGTGCCAAAACTGCGAGAATCTGTTTTAGGAATCTTCGCCCGTCATCCCTAGCCGTATGCTTAATATTGTACATGCTATTTTTCTTGCAGGCATTCCTTACCATTCAGACATGCAAAGCTTGGCGAATTCTCACACAACGCCATACGTTTATCATCCCAGACATCAGCAAATGTGAATGCATCAAAGAAATATAAAATTGAAATCAATTCTTCTTGATGGCCGAGGCAGCTGCCCGGTTGCTAACCTAATAAAAGTAAAAACTTGTAAATTGTCTAATACGTGTGTAATGAACCATCAGTACAACCTTGACCCTGAGAGGGGGTGGCACTGACCAATCAGAATCGAGAGCCTGAACAATGGAATCCCATCACCAGCAGCTGGAGATGAAAGATGCTGAAGCCACTCCCACATCTTCTCTCGGTCATTCTTATGCACAAACAAAAGAGCTCACAAGGAAAGAGAAGTTAGTCAGTGTCAGTAATTTTTAATGACGAAACATTATTTTAATAGCAATTAGTTATCCCAGTCTCAAAGTGCAATGTTAAAATCTGGACCCAATGCTTAATTATGTCTTAATTAATTGTCATTATGTTTTGCAAAATTTCAGTAAAACATCTAAGTACAAATACGGTGATAAAACTTAAATATAAATTCACATAAGATGTGACATTTTTATAAATAATGTAATTGTTATTGACAAGCTGTTTATACATATTTCAGCTTTGTTCCTAATTATAAATTTGAAGATTCGTATGAAAAAAATGCTTGTTTTATTGCAGGATCCGTGTACTTCGAACTTCGTAGTAATTATGCAGCAGTTTTATAAATTATAACCTAATATCTGTTTATACGAACACACGATATGTTACGAGATGTCTCATTACTACCATAGTATCCGGTCGATCCTCTTAATTTTGCTTATTACTCAGACTACAGACAAGAAGATCTGGGAAGAATCACCTGCTTTCCCTGATACGACACGGATCGCATAGAAAATGACGCGTCCAACAATTATTCTATTGTTGCGTATGAGTTCTTTGCAGCGGTAACGTTTTTAACGAGCCAACTGCCTAGCAACGATAGGGGGATAGACACATAGATTCATGGGACGGATTTACGCCGTTGAGACTGGCTCAGGTATCATAACATACATGACAAGGTTCATAAAGATTGGTTATGCCATTCTAAAGTTGATATGGGGGGATACACAGACACAGAGAGCAGGGAGATCTCATAAGCCTACTTTTATTTTTAAAAATAAGGAAAGTAAGCTAATAAAATTAATTTCAAAACATATTTATTTAACTCGAATATTTGTCTATCAATTAGAAACGAAAACTTTGCGCTAATTACAGAAAGTCAATTAAGTGTCGCCCACTTTCATACAAAAGCTTCAATCCACATTACATGGCTAGAAAGATCCATATTTTACATCGACATACCTGCGTGATCATTTGTCACTACGACAAGGCTTGAAGAAGAATGTTCAGTATTAGGTTATCAGAGCAAAGAGCGCGGGATACATTGCAGTGGCTGCGGAGTAAAGGTCCAGAGAAGGGGATAATCTCAACGTAAAACGTGAAACTAACCGATATTTGAAGAGAATACGCGGAATATTTGTAGGAATAGATTAATGAACTGGGAAAAACAAAACAAAAACCGATATATCAGAAACTTGTATAGCGGGGTAAATTAATTCCAAAAGGGTTATCAACCTAAAGCTAACTTGGTAAATGATGAGAATGATGGTATATTTGCCAGCAGATTCCCACAGTGTTTTTAAAAGGTGGAAGAATTACTTGTCACCTATTGAATGTACGTGGGATTGGTGATATTAGGTAGACTGAAATACATAGAATTGGGCCATTAGTAACTGGACCTATCACCAGATACTGATGAAATTTCAGCAGAGTTGACACAAAATATTACGCTCAGAAATTTTCAAACGTATTTCAATATGGAAGAATTGCTATATAAGTGGAAGCAATCTGTTATTGTGCCTGTATATATGAAGAGGAACAGAACTGACTTCAATAACTATCACTGTGAACTGCTACATACAAAGAGTGCTGCCTTCTGGGATATAACGCCGTGTAGTCCGTTGAAGGTCAACTGACGTTTCGGAGGAACATATCGCCTCCATTTTCAGTGTTGAATAAACCTGGCTTGCCAGCTTCTCCGCCTGCTTTCACGCTGGTATCTTCAATTTAAAACAGATCAAGACTTTGAAGAGTACTTACTGTTTTCTGTTATGTGACGCAGGATAACCTGAAAGAAGTTTACCGGAATTTCTCAGAAACGTCACTGACCTATCACACCGCATGGCGTCACATCTCATATACACCGACGCTTCATATACACCGACGTGAGTGCTTCAGTCTCATGAATTAAGTTACCAATTCACAGACTTTATGGCTTATTACTGGGCCGCTTGATTCTTAACTTTATTATTAAGGAAAAGGTAAATTTCTCCACGCCCTAATTCATTAAGCTCCACGCAATGAAGATGTATGGGAGAGTGGAGGTGTGTCTCCGCCATTTTTAACCTCAGCACTACATGGAGGTGAGCAGTCACTTTCACGCCTCTGGCAATTTGCCACCTGGGAAACAGCCCCCGGTACTCATTGGATAGGAGGCTGGATGTACCCCGGAGGCGCTGTGGAAGCTATGGAGCAGAGAAAGATCTCTTGCCCCTGCCGGGAATCGAACCCCAATTCCAGGACCGTCCAGCCCGTAGCCCGTCGCTATACAGCCCGAGCTATCGCGGTTCCCTCAACATTATTATTATTATTATTATTCCATGCATTAGGCATTTGTACCTGTAGCACCTACGGGTTTTCTTTCCACGGCTTACAGAGTTCAATGCCTCTTCTACCAATCGGTCTGTAACTCATTAATCTCTTCGGTGTTCTCCTAGCTACTATTCTCTGCAAGTGGTCCTTACATTTAATTCTATAGTCAATTACTTTAATACTTACAGTAAACATTTGTAATTCTTCTCTAACATCATTTCTGTTTTGATCGCTTCCCTGTTACGGCAGATTTCTTGGAAATCGCATTCCATTTGTATCCTTTATTGTTTACTTTATTATCCATTCTTCACTTCCGTACAGTAAACTCAGTGCTTACACGACCTTATAACATTTCGAAGTGGCCTTTTTTTAAGTTACTTCAGCTCGTGCAGTTTAGCTACGAATCGAAAATTCTGCAGTTTCAGATGCGATAATTAATCATTAAGCTCTTAATTATACTTACCCTTTGTCTCTGATTGTGTAACTTAGGTCTAATTGGTTCGAAATTGTAAAAATATTTTGAATATTAGCAAACCTATCTTACAATGGTATAGGTANTGTTAATACTGACTGTAAGTAAAAGTAAAGTTATCCCTGTAACAGGCCGTGAAGGCCCATAGGGCTGTGAGAGGTTGAGGCTCCCACATTTTCTATAAAATCGGTTCACAAATGACGGTGAGGTCAGCTTTACGCGCCGGTGGCCCTTTACCCCCAGGAAGATTCCTGGTACTCATTTCTGTTGGAGGCTGAGTCGACCCCAGGGCCACAGTGTGGCTGGAAGGATTAGGTCAATTGAAAAATCCAATAACCTCAGTGGCATATTTTTAAACTCTGAGAAATAGAATAGAATATGGCTGACCTTACATAATCTGAATTTTAAAAAATGTGATAATCATGCCTATTTTATGCTCATATGTACAAGGTTATAATCTAAGAATGGACTTCACCTATTTTAGTAATAGCGGTCTTTAGACTTGGGTTCGAATTAAGGACCTCCGGAGCACAAGCAGGAGTGACAATCCAAGCGATGGATCCACTTTCAAGTTCGGACAGCACAAGGGTATTCTACCAAACGTTGCTACGGGTCCAAGCCCCAAATTCGTGAACTTATAATCACGTGTAAATGTAGAAGGTAAAATTGTCTGTGCTTAATTCATGAATGGTGTTACAGTTTCACTCATTCTTAACACAGACATTAGATGTAGCTGAGTGGGCACTTTCAAACGCCTACAGCTTTGCTCGCAAGGGAAGGTCCCAGAGGTGGAGTGGACGCTGTGGAGAAGACAGGAGCTCCTGTCCAAGAACAATTTATAACTGAATTTAATTCCGTTAATTCTGAAGCCGGAATAGCGTATTCGGTATAGCGACTGGCTACGGGCTGGACTGCCGAGGGGTCAAAGTTCGATTCCCGGTAGGGTCAAGAATTTTCTCTTCTCTACGTCATCCAGACCGGCCCTGTGGCCCACCCAGCCTCCTCCCCAATGGGCACCGAGGGCTGTTTCCTCGGGGGTAAAGTGGCCGGGGCGTGAAGCTGATCACTCACCTCAAACTAATGCCCGGGTCAAGAAAACGTGGATCTAGACATCCACTCCTCCATACGTCTTCATGGCGTAGTCCTTAATTAATTATGCAAAGGGACAACTGTACCTTACCGTTAATTTTAGGAGTAACTAGTATAATAGTTTTGCCTATACTTGGCTCCACGTAGTTTAATAAATGTTACAAAAAATCAACTTCTGACTGCAAATATTATATACTCGTATTAGCATCGTATTGTGTGTGTGAAGTTTCTTTATTTTATTGTGAATAACAGGAAGTGCGGATACGCCATACATCTGTCGTTTCTTATAACAGGTTTCGGCTCATTAAGCCATCATCAGGTATTCGACTTTTTATATTACGACAGTCTGACTACAGTCTCAACATCACTAATACTACGAAAACTCTTCAAGCAATCAGCAAACAAGAGATAGCTGCAGGTTTCAGTAGTACAGCTTACATTGTTTTTAATGTACCTTAGAATAGTGGTCCCACTGTAGATCGACTCCAGACATGACATATGTGTTCCAGAAATACTGACAAAATGCATCTGAATGATGATGATGATGATGATGATGATGATGATAGGAAAAAAGGTAAAGCTATCCCTGTAACAGGCCGTGAAGGCCCATAGGTTTGTGAGACGTCGAGGCTCCCACATTTTCTCTAGATAATCGGCTCACAGACGGCGGTGAGGTCAGCCTTATGCACCGGCCGCCCTTTACACCAGGAAGATTCCTGGTACTCATTTCTGTTGGAGGCTGAGTCGACCCCAGGGCCATAGTGCGGCTGGAAGGATTATATCATTTGAAAAATCCACCTCATCGGGGCTTGAACCGGCGACCTTCCGGCTTGTAAAATATTGCCTCAACTAACTACGCTACCGTGCCACCCCTGATGATAATTAGTAATAATAATAATAATCTAAGCTATATGACAGGGAAAACACTCACTCAGAATGTTTTAATTTAAGAAAATCAATAATCGTGTACCTTCTGAAATCGTGTATGAGAATGGAGACAAAAATATACACCTTTCAAGCTCTATTTTAATAATTGTGAATAAGTGTAACAAATCATAACGATCGGAGAAATAAATGAAAATTGGATGTTACGTGGTCGGCACTCTCAGAACCTCTGGCAATCTTATGTGGACACGAAGGAGTTCAAAGCTGGGGCCGAACAAGGATAACATTTTTGCCGCAAGCGGTTATGTTTCGTACAAGCGTTCACAATCATGTCACGCCTTGTAGATATCTCTCCAGCATACATATAATTTGGGATCAGACAGTTAACACAATGCAGGATACTTCCTTATAAACCGGAAACAAACAGTATGTGATTTGATAGATTTATTTTGATTTCATATACTAAAATAATATGTAAAATTACCATCTAAGTACATCCAATTTAATTCTTCTTAAGTAAAGGTATCCTGTAACAGGCCGTGGAGGCCCACAGGGTTGTGAGATGTTGAGATTCCCACATTTTCTAGAAAATCGGCAAATAGATAGCGGCAAGGTTGTCAGCCCTACGCGCCGGCCGCCCTTTACCTCCAGAAACATTCCAAGAATATTCCTGGTACTCATTTCTGTTAGATGCTGAGTCGACTCCAGGGCCATAGTGCGGTTGAAAAAATCCAATGACCTCCTCGGGACTTATATCTCTGATATTTTTTCAACCATAAGATGACCATCATCAAAGATAGTCCAAATATTAAACGAAACTTCACTCCATTCACAAACTACACCTCCGTTCACAATGCAACTTATTTAGTTTCTCCCTCTCGCTTCCACAACACGTTTCGGCCGTATATGGCCATCATCAGGTGATCCTTTGCCAAAAACTGTTTCACTGTGTGGTATATCCCACTTCGATCTATATGAATGCGATATGTCCTAATTTAAAACAATGGACTCTATTAAAATCAATAAAATCTAGTTAGAATTTAATTAAAAATTTTCGATATTTTGCTTGGGGGTTCTCCTGTCTAGATTCAAATACCACTGTGTAGATTTTCTTTGTTTGGACTACTTGAGCAGTGGCGTGAGTGTTTGTGTGTATGTAGCTCTCGAAATATACATTTTTTTAAGTTGTACGTTATAAGATTTCTTAAGCAGTTAGAATAATATTATACTAAAATATACTGATATGAGTAGTTGTTGAATAAAATCTTATTAATTATCGGTGCGCTGCAGTACTTCGTGTGTTGTTGCCTCATTTTCTTACTCTGTCTTTAAACATAAAATGATTGCAATAAATTCTAAGTTGAAGAATATCTGTTTGAAAAAAAAATATAAATCAATTCCTATTAACAAATCGCAGTATGGGTTTTACAAGTATTTACCGATATGGTAAGCGTCCGTGATATTTGTATGAATGTAGAAATGTAAACAACGCATACAATCCTAGGCTAGAGGCGGCGAAGTTCAAGAAGGGACACCAGCTCGCGGATTCCTATAGTTTGCTGGATGGTTAGAAAATCTTTAAGTTACTAATATTTAAGAAACCATTTAAGTGCCCAGTGTATTTAGACAGCTTGAAATACACACTGCAGAACCATTAGTCCCCGCTTCAAATTTTGATTCATTTGAAACTGTGTTACACATACTCGTACCTGTGAATGGGGCATAATTACAAACAATTCGAGAAGCCGACAGGATAGGGCTTGCAAAGGTTTATAAATCTGTGTCTTCTGTTTTGAGCATGGACGGATTTTCATACCGATAGTCTGTCACAGTTCAGGTCTCTAAGCGAAACCCGAAAATGGACGTTAGTGTAATAATTTCCAAGAAGTTATCTGAATTACTGATAATGAAAAGAAAAAGAGGGTTACCTTATTCATGTCCACAGCAATGTCACCTGGATTTAAAATGCTACTGAATGTCCTTTTAGTATAACATATAGTAATTTTGGAATTAAAATAAAATTCATGTTTGTGAAGAACGAAGTAATTTAACATGGCTGATATATACCATACGTCGTGTAAGCCATTTTGTGAGCAGATCTGTTAAGCAGACAGCACCTAGTGGGTTGATATTTCTGTGCAAGTTCCTTGGCCCCCTCCAATTGCTTTCTTGCTGCTGGACACAACATCCAATTGCTTCATCATCACTTCTCTTGCCTTGTTCTCTGAATAGGAGTCGAGAAACTGCGAAAGGGGCCGGTCATCACGAGAATTCGCGAGTCATTACCCCCCACCCACCTGGAGCCATTCCATTGGCAGTGGACCATGACTCGTATGCACAACCCCTTCAAAGCAAAAACAGTTTTGACATTGAAACCCAGATTGCGCTGCTTCACTCCATCATTATTCTAAAACATTTCAACATGTAACAGTAGGGGGGGTGAGGTGGACAAAGAAACAGTCTCAGACAGATAATTTTATAATTAAGAGCCAACGTTTTAAATTTGAATTCATGCTCTGTACTGGGCTATCGGTTCGTTGTTGGGTTGTAGATATTTTAGACTCGTTGTATAAACTATGGACGACATTTGATATTAAAACAGTGGAGAGGATGGTAATGTAAACTGAAGTGGAAAAAACTGGCGAGAAACGGTCATGGTATACTTGGAGATTACATCACGACGTTCGCATGGAAAATTGAAAAAAAGTCACAAAAATCCTTAGACGGAAAAAAGTGATGCCCTTGCAGGGTACATGTTAGGACACCGTTTGAGAGAACCTGGTTGATACTGTGTTTTCGAAAAACTGTTTATCCCCGTCGACATTTGATAATAGTTGTTCGGATTCTTCGTCAATATCTCCAAAAACCGAATGCTCAGACTTTAACAGAATTATCAGTCTGTTTTCTGTGTTAATAATTTCCAGTCGCCATAAGTAACGTGTTTCAACAGGCACTTCCAGTACCTGTTCTGACATACGGTACACCTATCGTCAAGCATGTCTTCGTAGGCGATTTCATTCCCTTCGTCATGTTTGTGAAAAACAATGCATTCCTACGTCTTTTATTCCTGCACAGAGAGGAGTCTTAATTTATTATTTGAATTTAGATACCGTATTTACGCATGTATAGGCCGCAGCACAATTTTCAGACAGAAATTAAAGAAAAAATCATTTTCTTGGAATATTATTTCAGGAGTATTACACCCTGTATTACTAATTATGAATATAATTTTTTTAAATGAAGTGTGATTTCGAATATTTCGAATATAAGCCGCACCCTAGTTTTCCTCTTGAATTTTTGGCAAAAAATGTGCGGCCTATACATGCGTAAATACGGTATATGTTTTCATGTAATTCTTCTTAAAATACTTAACATCTGCAGTATTATGAAATATACATGCTATTACATTTTACTGCTTTTATCTGAATGATTTTACTAGATGATCATTAAGTTGTTATGCAGGAAGTAGCCTGTCACAGGCGAACACTATAAATGTATACAAAACTATAAAATAGACTAAGAAGTAAATGCTACTGACTAATTAACTAAATAACTCCATGGCGCTGAGTCCTTCTTGTGCAGCCGCCACTCGCTCAGGTACTCAAGAATTTTATGGAATCCGAAGATTCATTACCATGTATACAAGAACCCACCATTAGTTCCTATCCTGAACCAGATGAATCCAATCTGTAACCCCCAATTCTACTATCCAAGATCCATTTTAATATTATCTTCCAACCTACGTCTATGTCTTCCTAGTAGTCTCTTTCCTTCTGGCTTTCCCACCAAAACCCTGTATGTATTTATCTTCAATCCATACGTCCTGCATCCCTTGTTCATCCCATCTTCCTCGATTTGAGTGTCCTAATTATATTTGGCGAACGGTACAAGTTATGAAGCTCCTCCTTAGTATACTCTCATTTTCTCCAACCTCTTCGGTTCAAATATTCTCCTCAGCACTGAACAGTCCACTCTGACACCTTCAGCCTACGTTCTTCCCTTAATGTCAGAGACCAAGTTGTATATCTATACAAAACTACAAGTAAAATTATAGTCTTTAGAAACAAAGAACTAAAACAAGACAAATAGCATGTCCATGTGTTAACTTATTAATAAAAACACACGACCTAAATATGACTGTAAAAGGAAAAAGTATCCTGAAGAGAAATATTGTGTTTCTTGGCGGACGCTGTTTGTAGCTGTGCCGTTCATTGATGGAAGACTAAGTATTGAGACATTACTGACATTAAAAGTGTAAAGACCCTAATTTACTTGCTCGAAAATGTCAATAATAAAGAAAGCACTGAGATATTCTCATCTGGAATAAAGTGTTCTGAAGTTTAAACAATTCAAAATTGTACTGTGATTACGAAGAAATCGAACTAAATAAGTCGATCGTAACATACACTTCCAAATTTATGTCGTATGTTTTTCATCTTACTAGAATCTGATGATGATGATGATGATGATGATGATGATGATGATGATGATGATGATGATGATGATGATAGATGCACTGGTAGCGAAACCAATGTGTCTGTTGGCAGAGATACCAGTCATCCCGAAATACTTCGGGACTCTATCATTCACTGAAAATTACCCTGTGTACGTGTATACTGACAGTAACGTCGAAACCGTTTGAAAAAAAAACTCTTCAGAATTGGAAACCGTAAAACATTTTCTCGTCATGAATTCCACATGTAACTACAGAAAAAGTGTTAGTCCACTACAGCAGAGAAAAGACACACTCATACAAAATACCCACAAGAGGCGAAACGAGTATGTGCCAACCTAAACATCGGCACCAACGCCAATATTTCCGCACTGTCTAGTCTGTTGACGGAGCTGTCCGTGTCCTTAAGCATCACATTGTGAAGCATATTCCTGACCTCTGCACTATATGGATGCAAGTGGTCAACCTCATCCTCTGGCCAATTTGCCGCTAGGAATAGAGCCTCCAGCATCAATTGCCTGGGTTCCAGAACTGATCCGGCCAGAATGGCGAAGAGATCTCCATCCTTTTCTGGAATCGACCAGTCCAGCCCCCAATCACTGAGTGCACTGACTGAGCTTCACCGGAATATGAATTTGAAAGTCTTATGGTGTACATTTAACAAAAGACAGAGGAAAATTTGTTATGTCTGTTCATTACATATGTAGTGTTAAGACTGCCATCTTCTGAGAAGTAACGCCGGGCAGGCTGCTACCAACAATTCGGAAGAACGTACTGTATTCAACGTAAATTGATCCTAAATGTGACGGAGCACGTTTCGTTGAAGCGTCGGTAACGATTTACAAGACTTCACAGCGTCATATCCTAGAAAATAGGAAATTTCATAATCACTGCCATGAGGACCTCAAATCCAGCATCTCTACTATTGATAAACCAAAAAGGTAAAGATATCCCTGTAACAGGCCGTAAAGTCCCATAGGGCTGTGAGACGTCGAGGTTTCTAGAAAATCGACTCAAATATGGCAGTCAGGTTGTCAGCCCCACTCGCATGCCGCCTAGTATCCCCCAGGAAGATTCCTGGTGCTCATTTCTGTTAAAGGGTGAGTCGACCCCAGGACCATAGGGCGGCTGGAAGAATTAGGTAAATTGAAAAAATCCAATGACCTCATCGAGAATCGAACACGCGATCTCCCGGCTTGTAGCATGGCGCCTCAACAAACTACGTTACCGCATGCCCCACTGTGCCAGGAGCCACAATGTGTAAAAAAAAAATTAAATAATCGATGAAACTGGAAAGGCTGTATTCCTCTCAAGATTCAGTCGTGAGGTAGGAGCCCCATAAATTTCAGATCTGTTGATAAGGAAACGCAACGTGGCATGGTTTTGGAATAGATATGAATGCACTTCCCTCTTATTGTAGGCGTTTTCGCAACCACAGGTGCAACACAAGCATGGCGATTTTTTGAAATTCTTAAGCAAATCTGTTTTGTCCCACAAGACAGTACTGTGAGCTATGCCTTCCAGACAGGACATCTTCCACCATCTTCTGAATATTCAGTTAACTGCCACACCTGGTTCCTAGCTTAAACTACAACACTCCGAACGATGAATCACGGGATTAGGAATATCAAGTAAACGGGCAGCTTAACCCTAAATATTTTGACATGACGCATTGCCGTGGCAACGGATAAGCAGATAACAACAGACGAACCATTCAAGTGTGCGTTTTGTCTGCGGTTCGCACCGGGTCATGAAAGGACATGTAACTGATTCGCAAGAGTGACTTACGTGTGGAGGAGGGGTCGAATACCTCCACCGTAATCCTGCGAGTCATAAGAGGCGACGAAAAGGGAAGTCTCCAATCTGAGACAGTAAAATATGGTCGCGAGAGTCAAGGGACTCGGACCAGAGAATGACTGCGCTGGCGAGGGTCAGCAACAATTTTTAAACGACAGATTCGTCCTCTTGTCAGAGAGGACGTCCAAAATCAAGAAACCAGCCAAATGTCTGACGGTATTAGAAATCTGGTCGCAAGTCTCGGATGGGTGCTTTATTCCAAGACAGACTGGATGATGGATTGTCGGTCGTAACATAAGACTCGACTCGACTCGCAGGCGTGAGTCGTCCTGAGTAGTAGAAGACTAGAGACGAGCCCGAGAACCAGACAACAGGGATGGACTTGCAGGACAAACGTCGTTAAGAATGAACTTAATGCGCGAGTAGTTATAATTGACCGTAATTGTAATAGAGACGTCCAATAAATCCAGTCATCAAATCTAGAACCCACAATTACTAGTCAGGCATACAAAAGCTTAGCAGAACGAATTTAACAGACTATGTAACTATATGGAAGGATAATACTAAGATGGGGTTTATGGCCGCGCCATAGCTCAAGCGGTTAATCACTGGCTTCCCACCGTGGCGGCTCGGGTTCGATCCCGGATCTGGTCAAGTGGGATTTTTGGTGGACAAAGTGGCGCTGGGGGGGATTTTCTTTGAGTACTTCGGTTTCCCCTGTCAATCTTCATTCCACCAAATTCTCCATCATCATAATCATCCCGGGGCAGGCTACAATAGGCCAATCAGTGGCCGCCGTGCCGAGAGGACCCAGCTGGACTCCACTCCCAACTAAGCGAATTAATAAAAAAAGATGGGGTTTACATAAACAGGATGTGGGGGGGCGTTGACGGTATTCATCTGGCTCAGGACACCTTCTTAACGTTGTAATAAACATTCTTCATTCTGTATGGGATGGAAAATTTCTTGACTAGCTGGGCGAATATCAGCTTCTCAAGAATGATTCCGTTCCATGGAGTAAGCTAGTTAGTTATGAATATAAATTACAACGAAGAACCCGTTACTTGCATTACTTTACCATTCTTCCTACAACAGTAAATTAAGGAAGCATGATTGTGTCAACTAGATGGGTCATTCTCCACTTGTCTGAATTAACCCCAGAGCTACGCCTGCATCTGCTCTTTGGCTGTGTTACCTTACAATGTTATTCCTGATAATATATATATATATATATACACGCAAACTTTCACCCCAGTATTTGAGGATAGGAAATAGGAAAGACCACGCACAGACTGCCTCAGTTCGGGTACACGGTGCCCCAGGTTGGTATTGGAACTGGTGACATCCCGAATATGAATTGACACTTAACTGTGACACGTGTACACGTGTCGAAGTTGAAGAGTGTCCTGCCAGTTACGTAAGCTCTCCACATTGTTACACCTGTGAGACGTTGCATAAACATTGGTTGTATCCTTGTCGGGGCTTCTCAGGTCCAGTTTAGGCCAATATTTCTTTTACTTCCTCAGGCTGCCCTCATAATCTATTATAAAAATGATCGTGTAATAATGAATTTAATTGTGCAGAATGCCTTGTAAACATTTGCCTTGAACTGAATGGAAATCGGGTTGCAACAACAATATATTGAACGGCAGAGGGGAATTACAGGCATAGCTTAGAGTCACCCTATGATTTCTTTAGAGATTTATAGTCTCTGGCGCAGTATCCTCATGATATTTTATGAAAAATGATTAGACGTCTCAAGATAATATTATCTGTATGCTGTCTTATGAACGGTGGGAAATCTGTATAAACTATTAGAAAGAAAAATGAAACAGGAATATGTTACCCCAAACAAACTCCGTGGTTTTAGTCCGCAAGTGAACTATACCGACCGAGCTACCGCCGCTTGTCGGAGAAGTTAGTGCCAACTTCAGCGGATAGAGGGTGTCGCGTGGTCAGCGCAACGAATCCCCACGGCCGTTGATTTCGGTTTTCTAGACCTATTTCCTTGAAATAGCTCCTCAATTATCCTTACGAGGCTGAGTGGACCTCGTTCCAGACTCACTGCTTCTCAGAAACTCTGGTAGCGCCGGGAATCGAACCCGGACCTCTGGATCTCTAGTCAGAAACTCTGATCACTAGACCGCAGAGGCAGTCCAATGTTACCCCAACCAGTATTTAAATTTAAAGTTTCAAATAAGTACGTATATGTAATGAAGGAAATTGGAAAAAAAGTGTAGGGAAATAAATAAGGAAGATAAATATAAATACGTTACTAATGAACAAATAAAAATATATTAATTAAAATGCGTAAATTTACTCCATTCAACACAGTTTCTTTTATGAAACCATTATTCTTTAAGTTGGACAAGAAATTTCCCACCTCCTATGAAGCCTGAAAGTACACTACTGTGTTCTCGAAAGTCCGCCACTGGCACAAATATGTGAAGGAATAAAAATAAAAATAACAAAACCAATCTGAATTGTTGTGATTAGGCAGTATGAGAGGTACGCGGGCAGTGAGCTAGCAAGTAGCTGCCGAGCATGTTTCCAGGAAGCGCTTCATCTGCTTACAGGCAGACGGCGCGTTATGTAACCGGCACATTGCATTATTATGAGCAGCAGAACGCTGCATTCCAGAGCTGTTTCACACGAAACTGTCAAATTAGTGCATCGTCTCAGAGAGCACCATCAGCTCAAAGCACAACTCCTACCAATGACAAAACTTAGGGGCGTCTGAGTGAAGGTCAAGGATCCAAACGTTGGAGCCGTTTGTTCCAAACCTGTTCTACCAGTTGATATTCACCTGTTGTGGAACCCAGTTCCGTCACTGCCATCACACAAGTCTATACCGAGTCTGGATCCTGTACCAGGGGTGGACAAATCACGAACTTGAAACCTGGCTCATGATAATACTGTCACGTATTTATGGGCGTGCTTTATAAGACGGGATTTTAATTGCTAATTGGATTTATTGCTCACCCCTTTACAATGACTCGCGATCACAAGAAATTACAGCGCTATCACTAATCTATCCGCTTCACAAATCACTAGGACACTCTAAGTCTTCTCAGTCTTCACCAGCCGTATCCTGGCAACGGATTTATAATAGAACAGCTAACTTTCAATTGACAACTGAACTGAACTGAAACTGTCAATTATTGTTGTCTTTACGTTATATATCCTCGGGTAGGACCACAGTACAGAGATCACATCCGTTGCTCAGCAATGGATATATGCGAACCACATAGAACACAACTCCTGCGACACAGGTTCCATTGTTGCATTTACAGCGCCACTGCATAGCAACGGAAGTTAGCCGATTGTTGTCTGTGTATTCGTTGCCGCGGGTATGTGTTCACCGAGTCGTTGCCTAGAAATGGGTCTACACGTCACAATACTGTGATCTTTTTAGAGCCCTTTCACCAAATTATGGTCCACGTTTTTAAATCTGTGAAGAACGTAGGTTTATGGTATAATGCCAAAATAACGTGACAACCAGCAGATGAGTTTATATAAAATTCGGCCGTGATGAAAGAACCCCTTATCACAAGAGCATATCCCGTCCTCAGGTTCTAGATGAAGACACGGCATCCAGATATGGATGTTGATGGAGCAGTCTAGCACGCTGACGTGGGGCAGTACTCCAGGTTGGGTGGGTGGGGGGTGGGGGGAATTGACGAGTCAAGCAACTCTTAACCATGCAAAATGTTATACAGTGCATCGGACTTCGACGAATTATTTGGGACGAAGAATGCAAAGAACGAACATAAAATATCGAACTTGGATTAGAGTAAATTACGGAAAGTCAGATTCAATACAAACAGTAACAAGACATAATTAGCGAAGTATAAAGTCAGATTCAGTGGGAGTACAAAAAGTCTTATGGAACAAGGATGGCATTTTCTGCACCAGCAGACAATTACAGATTTCCCTATGGAAATGGAAAGGATGTTACGAGTATAATCAGGACAGTGAGTGGCGAGAGTGGGTGAGTTAGTTGGTACTTGGTCAGTTAGTTAAACAGCTGCTGTGGTTCAGTCGTTATGAGCTGTTGCTGTCAGAAGCTAGTACTTGATACCGGGGACAGTTCGGGAACCCAGAGGAAGGGGGACGTCCGCTGTTGAGAGCCGCTACCAAGTAACGGCAGTGAAGACGTGACTGTGGACAGTAGTGTGTGCGTGTGTGTGTGTATGTGTGTGCGCGTTAAATAGTGAAGTGTATACATCAAAGAGTTCAATAAATGCGATTACCAATATAGAAACCATCTACAGTCACATCCGTAAACGTGACAATATAAAAACGTCGTTGCATTCAAGTGAAATCAGAAAGGTAAAATTGGTAAAAAATAATCAAAATAATACATAGTTTTCTCTAAATCTGTGCTACATCTACAGACAATAAATGTGCTGGTAAACGTTGGTTTAAATTGGGATAAAAAATAATATGCAATCTCTTCCACTGCAGTCATCATCATCATCATCAGTAATCTGTCAAGACGACAGGTCCACAGTCTCTTCCAAAACAATTCCTCCGTCTTCTCAGAACTAGAGCTTTCTCCTTCAAATGACAGTATCCTCTTCTGTCCCCAAGGTCATCCAGCATCTTCTTACGTCTTCTTCCTCGTCTTCTTGTCACTTCTATCCGCCCCTCTATCTTTCCTTCGATAACTTCTTTTAGAAGGCAGTCTCTTTCCACTGCAGTGTCCCCTCCTCAAACTGCGACAGAAGTTGTCCAAGCAGGAGGCGCCATATTACGTTCGCACATCCAAAATCTCGTCAATTTCAACTCTGATTAAGAAAGGCCTCAGCAGAAGAATGAACCTATTATTACAGCTATTTATAAAGAATAACGGTAAAAATCTCTATCTATGTCTCTACAGTCCTTTGTTGGACTTTGGCCGCTTTTAGTTTCTTAACCCTATACATAGTCGGTAGGACTCCTTGGATGGGGGATCAGCCCGTCGTAAGGCTTCTACGTACCTACACACAAACAGAATAAACGCACATAGACATCCATGCCTTGAGTGAAGTTCGATCCCAGCGTTCGAGCGGGCGAAGACAGTTCATGCCTTAGACCGCGCGGCCACTGAGATCGGCAAGAGTAGAACTAAATACAGTAATTATCATTGTTATCAACTACAAAAATGTATCCAACGGTTTTGCCTCGAAGTTAACTCCACATGCAGATAAATTATGGAGGATGATCGACGTGAATTTCGATGTAATCGATCAGATATTCTGCATTCGTCAGATACTGGCGACAGAATGGGGTAAAACAGGACAGAAAATCACATATTCATAGACTTCAAGAACGCGTATGTTTCTGTTAGGAGAGAATATTCTAATGAATTCGATATAGGCTATTAAAATTAAGGCTAAGTAAATTATCTGAATGAAAGCCGTCCGTATGTGAAAACTTCTGTCTCATGCGTTTTGCATTTACAATGATCAGAAATAGGGAGATATCTTAACGCTATTCCTTTTATCAAGTGCTTCAGAATAAACCAGTTAGAAGGCACATGAAAATCAGAACACACTTTTACTGGATGAACACCAACTTCTCCTCTAGGCTGATGATACTGTGGCGCATTGCCTGGCAACAGCTCCGTAAACACGTTCCAATACGCAACAATAGAAGTAGCTGTGTTTTCTATGTGGTCTGCGACACACAACAGGATGGGGGCTGTTTTCTATGCGTCATCCGTGCTGAAGGTTTATAACAGACACGAAAAATTGGCTGACAGAGGCCCTGTATATATTATACATATATACCTGTATATTCTTAACGCATTTAACGTGTAAAATATAACATGTAAGATTTGAGGCTTTCACGGCGGTGACTATGAAGAAAGCAGTCTTCTGGGATTTGGCACCGTGTATATGTGGTGTTAACCGACGTTTCGGAGGAACGTATCGCCTCCATCTTCAGGGTAGAAGAAAAAATA
>NW_019727389.1:1825500-1826513 GCF_002891405.2 Cryptotermes secundus | reverse complement strand
GACTGACTGACTGACTGACCGTCAGTCGCAATGTGACTTTGACTTTGCTTGGGGCAGTTATTTCCGAAGTTCCAAGGGAGCAGTAGTGTGGACTGTGCCAAGAAGACTTAGTGTGTGACTTTACATGTGCTGTAGCACAGCGATATCGGGAGCGTGTGAGACTTTTAAGGCTCCCACACACAGGCGCGATACTCAGCTCGGTACGGTACGGGACGATATCTAATTACATTGCGGTAAATGGAGGTCCGNTGTAAATAAACAAGAGTGTAATAATTATATATAATCCACCTATAGATGGATAATAAATCCAATTACCAATCCGAACCCAGTCATTAGTCACTAAAACATGTGGAAATATTAATTTAGATCCATTGAACGAAAATGCTACCACAGAAGCTATGATAGGCTCGAAATGTTAGGCTGGACGGGACACACAGAAAACTAAAAATACGACCACTTAACATGGAAGGTCTGACTAATTTCAAATATTTGGGAACAACAGTAACAAAATGAAATTGCGTTAACTAGGAAATAAATAAGAGATTAATATGGAGAATTGTGCTACCATTCAGTTCACAGTCTTTTGCCTTCGCGTCAACTACCTAAACATGTACAGATCATAAAATATACGAAATTATACACAAATTGTCAATGAATAATCCGTCGAGTGTAACAACGTTCTTAGGTCACTTATTTATTTCACTCGCCTTACATGTTTCGGTTCAAAAGAACCATCATCAGAGGCACGTTACAAACACATGAAACCACTGGCGTTGTATTGTACACAGTATGTAAGCTGCGTGATCTGCTAGAGATGTCGGAGTGTAAAAGCACAACACTTTCTAGTAACGTTGAATGCATGTACACCTCTTGCATTCCATCCAAAGAATGCTCTCAAATTGAGCCGTCAATGTTAAAATATTTAAAAACTTAAAACATTTGAAATAAAATTTGTCTCCTTCTTGTTGATTCGTCCCGGTGATGGGAATCGTCAACTTGAGGTTGTGTATGCT
>NW_019727389.1:1808952-1825131 GCF_002891405.2 Cryptotermes secundus | reverse complement strand
GGGTCTGGTCAAGTGGGATTTGTGGTGGACAAAGTGGCGCTGGGGCAGGTTTTCTCCGAGTACTTCGGTTTCCCCTGCCAATCTTCATTCCACCAATTGCTCCACATCACCCTCACCTATCATCTGGGGCTGGTACAACAGGCCAGAAGTGGCCGCAGTACAAGGAACTTAGTCCCACACCGCTATCAAAAAAACTTAGTAATTGAATCTACATATTTACATACACACAGCAGCGTTATCAGTTATCACAATGGCAGGACATGTAGAAAACTGCATGACCTTGTTCAAATGTAGAGATATATTCAAACAGTGAGACCCAGGGCTAGATGCGCGAGAGGGGAGGGTAAGAGAGAGCCAGCCAAAAGTTTAGGACCGCTCCTGTCAGCCGTCGGTCTCATTCACTCCGCCACTTCGTAGGCCGCGTCTTCAATATTGAGTTTCTGCACATCGAACGCCTGGAGTTTTTCTGGATGAAAGTTACAACACTAAAACTGCGCTGCTGCTGGATCGGAAGTCTCGGTAGGGGCAAATAAAAAATGCAAGTGGAAAGCTATTATTTGGAACATGACAGTACTCATGTACTGTTAGCATATCAACCGTGACATAGTTGCGCTGAAATAAATTAAAGAACACTACTAAAATGTATTCAGTTAAAAGTGTAAGAATAATTTTTACAAGAAAGAATATTCAGTTCGCACAAGAATTCGTGACTCCGGGACCAATATGGCAACAATCTTTCAGGCGCAGAGTTCGCATGGCGTGCCCCAGTGGTGCTTTAGAAGGGTTCGTGACTCCAGCAAATTTTATGAACATTACTTTAAGCCAATTCATTTGTATGCCCCACAGTTCTGACCTACCAGATTATTATCAGGCACACGAAATTCTGGACACCAAATGTCAGACTAAATAAAACGACTTCGCCCTTCAGGGAGAGATACATATAAATTGTATAAAGAAACCATTTATTGAAAGGAATTCCTTATATATAACCTTCTTGTTCGTCATTGTATCTTACGTGTATGCGTTTAAATTTTTATAGCAAATTGGCAGGGCGACATGGAACCTTTTTTTTATTGCTAGTGGGGTGGGACTAAGTCCCTTGTACTGCGGTCACTTCTGGCCTATTGTACCAGCCCCAGATGATAGGTGAGGGTGATTGTGGAGCAATTGGTGCAATGAAGATTGGCAGGGCGACATGGAACCTAACTGACAGGCATTTGTTTCTTCAGAAACGTAACGTTATAGTTATCCGCTTCCAAAATTCATGCACACTTATCATGCTAAGCCTGTAGGGATGTTCAAAATGGCATACCAAACCCTTGTTATGTACTATATGCCTGCTAACATCGATAGCAAGCTCCAGTCAGCAAATTGGCTCTCAAGCGCTGACTCTCTTGACATATTCGGGGGATGCTATGTTTGCATATCGGTTGCGACAATGTCCAAACTGAGGCTTTTCGTGGTGTTTCTCCCCTTATAGAGACAAATGACGATTTTGTTCCCCCTTGGCACTACGGCCCCAGTGGGCCTAGGTCTACCTCCATGAACTTCTCCGTTCACTTCGGTTTTTCTAGATCTTACACATTCGGTAGGACTCCTTGGGCGGGTGATCAGCTCGTCGCAAGGCCTCTACCTGTACACAAACACAGAAAAACGCACACACAGAAATTAACATACATGCCCTGAGTGGGATTCGAACCAACGACCCCGGCTTCCAAGCGAGCGAAGACAGTACATGCCCTAGACCGCTCGGCTACTGTGACCGGCCCAAATGGCGAATTAGTCATCACTTTTCCTTGGCTCATCCTTTCCCATTAATTATCAATCAGCCATCCAAGTATTCGACGTTATTCATTGCGCTAATGAGGAAAATTTTATAAAAAAGGTAAGTAAACAGCCAACTGTGTGAAGCGGAGTCCTTGGTGAAAGTACCGCTGTCGTTCAACCGGTCAAGAAAGGACCCGCCTTTTATGAAATCCGAAGTTGAATTACCAAGCTCGTAAGAATATGTCACTGGGCCTTATCATGGGCCAGCTGAAACACGTCCAGACCATCACACCCTATTCCTTAAAGATTAATTTTAATATTATTCTACCTTCCACGCCTAGGTTTCCCAAGTGATCCCTTTCCTTCAGGAATTTCAAATAAAACATTACACACACATCTTCTTCTACTCCAGTGTGCCTCAAATCAGACCAAACCAACACCAAAAATTCTGACCAACACTGTCACAATTATAACAATACTAAATAGAGAGAGAAAGGTAAAGTTGTCCCTGTGCTTAACTAATTAAGCACCACCCCGTGAAGGCGTATGGGGGAGTGGATGTATAGATCAACATTTTCTTGACATCGGCACTGGTTGGGAGTGGTCAGCTTCATGTCCTGGCCGCTTTACCCCTGAAGAAACAGCACGCGGTACCCGTTGTATAGGAGGCTGGGTAGGCCCCAGAGCCGGTGTGGACGACGTGGAGAAGAGAAAATTCTTGACCCTACCAGGACTCGAACTCTGACCCCTCGGTCGTCCATTCCGTAGCCAGTCGCTATACCGGCTGCACTATCCCAGCTCATAGTAAGTAGAGGGTATGTACTTTAAACACAAGGAAAGTGGTTACTACAAATTCTGCTCGTGCAAACATTCACAGACAACGCTACATCCTGCTGAAGCACACAGAAGACCCAAATGATATAACTTGAATATAAGGAAGGAAAAATGCATTATACAATTATCAGTGTTTTGGACATCAACTTTATAATTAACAGGATGACTTCAGGTAGGTGAGTCCTTTCTGCTAACTGCTAACTGCTCGGCTACTGACAGCGTCTTTACGCAACTACTCTCAACAAGTCCGCGCCATAGCTCAAACGGGTAGTCGCTGGCTTACCACCGCGGCGGCCCGGGTTCGATCCCGGGTGTGATCAAGTGGGATTTGTGGTGGAAAAAGTGGCGCTGGGGCGGGTTTTCTCTGAGTACTTCGGTTTCCCCTGCCAGTCTTTATTCCACCAAATTCTCCATCATCATAATCACCCGGGGCAGGTACAATAGACCAGTCAGTGGCCGCCGTGCCTAGTTGACCCAGTTGGACTCCATCCCCCACTAAGCGAATTACTCTCACCAAACTCCCCTGCTTTTTTTCAACCCGAAGGTTCATTACCGTGTTCATAAGGGCCCGCCACTGGTACCTATCCTCAGCCAGATGAATCAATTCTACAGCCTCACGTCCTGATTCTTTACGATACATTACAAAATTAAACCCACAAGTCTCAATCAAAATCAAGAACGCATTCCGTTTAATAATTTGACTTGACAAACACGGTTGAGCTTAGGTCTTCTACTAAGCGAATTGTTAACTTCAAGATACTGAGGAAAATAAATTGCACGTTAACTTCATGATCTTCAGCTGTCCTTCCTCGTCATCCCATTTAAGCCTGAGTGCAGGGGACACTTAAGTGAACTGTTTACATGCAGCACAAATGAACGCTTCAGCTGTGTTGTGATCTCCCCTTGCATAGTATTACAAATGAACTCTGCCGTATACAATAATCCTACACTGAAGATGATTACAGCGTTCCTCTCTTGCTGGCTTATGGAAGGCTTCTGAGAACATGGCACTGAAGAGGATATCTGGACTTGTGACATAACTAACACAAGGATGGAGAAGTTTACATAATGAAGAGCTTCACATATTGTATTCTTCCCAAAATACAGTGTGTTCCGTTCAAACCTGCCACATTTTAATTAATCAAGGCGAACAAACTGTGATAAATTATGGATCATAATTAATATTAGAAGAAAGAAAAACTCAAAGAATTTTATCTCTGAAAATAAAGTGGAAGAAATTCGAGAGGGGTTTAAGAGAAGCCCGAGGAAATCAATTCGCCAAGCATCAAGACAATTCTACGTGCCGCCAACAACAGTGCATCGAGTGCATAACAGTGCACAAACGGCTTCGTTTACATCCTTACAAAGTGCAAATTGTTCAACAACTGAAGCCAGACGAGAAGCCGCGTCGACGGGAATTTGCTGTCGAAATGCTGGATCGGGCCGAACTTCTGCGAGCCACGAACAACCACAGGACGACATTAAAGAACCTTCTTCTCAAGAAAGACAGGCGGCACAAGTTCGGTCCTCGTCAGGAGAGGTGATAAGAGAGAGGACACGAACCTATTTGGTTTATAAATTCCAACTTAAATAACAGAAGTTTAAAAAATTAAATATATCAAGGCAGCCGCTGTAGTTGTGAAAACTTTGGATTTTGTATCCATTTGTGTATTGTCAACATTGTATGTATTATATTTTAACATTCAGAACACCCACACTAACAGTGGTTTCCAAACTGTATCGATGTCCCTCTGATGAGGGCATGTAAGGGCATGAAGAATTGAAATAAGAAAAATCTTAACCAGTTACAATGGACGGAACTATTTAACTTTTCATAATATTAGTGTGACGGACCAGAATGAAACAAATCAAATTGAATACAGATTGGCTATTGTTCGTGCTACCAATGGTGCACTTTCAGAGGTTTATTAGTGTCTCAGATGAAATTTCTTTAGTTGTTCTTGTATTTCCTGTAGCTCCATTTTCCTACCATTCATACTTTCTGTTCTAAGATATGATAAAATGTGGGAACTTTCAATGGAACATCCTGTATTATTCATTCATTCATCAGTAATCTGTCAAGACGACAGGTCCACAGTCTCTTCCAAAACAGTTCCTCCACTTGATGCGATCTAGAGCTGTCTCCTTCAAATTAAATGAAAATATCCTCTTCTGTCCCCAAGGTCATCCAGAATCTTCTTACGTCTTCTTCCTCGTCTTCTGGTCACTTCTATCCGCCCCTCTATCTTTCCTTCAATAACTTCTTTTAGAAGGCAGTTACCGCGTAAGATATGACCAAACCAATTAGCCTTCCGTTTTCTTATTTCGTGTAGGATATTCCTCTGCTCACTGACTCTAAATAACACATTCATTTCTCACATAATCGGTCCAACTGATCTTCTCCATCCTTCTCCAACACTACATTTCGAAGCTTTCCAGGTCATGAAATTAATGAGGACGGACAGGGTATGAAACATGCATGGGGGAGATGAGAATTTCATACAGAATTGTAGCCAAAACCTAAAGGGAAGATACCACTTGGAAGACTTCGGTGTAGATGGGAGGATTACGTGAGATTTCTTGGTTTTGAGGTTTCACGTAGTGACAATAAGGCACACAGTCTTCTGAGCTGTAACGCCATGTAGATCGGAGTAACCCCGACGTTTCGGAGGAACATATCGCCGCCATCATTAGGGTTAAATAGTAAGCCAAGTAAAAAAAAACAGGAAGCTCGGCTTCCCGCCTGCTTCTGTTGGTTTTTTGTTTACCTTTTTTTAATTTTTTTAATTTTTTTAATTCGCTTAGTGGGGGGGTGGAGTCCAACTGGGTCCACTCGGCACAGCGGCCACTGATTGGCCTATTGGAGCCTGCCCCGGGTGATTACGATGATGAAGAATTTGGTGGAATGAAGATTGGCACGGGAAACCGAAGTACTCGGAGAAAACCCACCCAGTGCCACTTTGTCCACCACAAATCCCACTTGACGAGACCCGGGATCGAACCCGGGCCGCCGCGGTGGGAAGCCAGAGACTAACCGCTTGAGTTATGGCGCGGCCTTCTTGTTTACCTTCCTCTGTGTGAAGACATGGTCTGGATTTACTTGCCACAGTACAGAGCTAAACAGAAGGCTAATATGAAAGCTGTAAGACACCTTGGAAGCCGCGCCATAGCTCAGGAGGGTTTGGACTCGAGCCCAGGTCAGGTCATGTGGGATTTGTGGTAGACAGCGACACTGGGGCACGTTTTCTCCCCCGTACTTCAGTTTCCCCTGCCAATTCTCATTTCACCGAATGCTCCACACTCCTGATCTATCATCTGGAACTTTGTTACAGTAGGGGAGTTAGTGACCAACGTACCAAGTGGACTCATTCTCACCCCACCCCAACAAACTTGGATGTGCTAAAGAATTTTCTCATGGAGTTGGTTACTTGCATTATCATTTTATGAGTATGGTGTTTCCTTTTATTTGCATTAGATACCAGCACAGTGATCTCCTTGTGTTAAATTTGTCTTGGGTTAGGCTGTTCTATACCAGTATCTGTGTTTACGATAATATTTCTGTGAACTGCTGTCGGGGCTTGCCTGACTAGTACGTGTTACTTATACGGCTGAGAGTTGTCGTCCTGGCCACTCCTCTTATGCGGTTCACGGCACACTACACGAACAGGCCTACACTATCACTTCCGCGGCGGCACGGGTTCGATCCCGGGTCTGGTCAAGTGGGATTTGTGGTGGACAAAGTGGGGCTGGGGCGGGTTTTCTGCGAGTACTTCGTTTTCCCCTGCCAATCTTCATTCCACCAAATTCTCCATCAGCATAATCACCCGGGGCAGGTAGAATAGGCCAATCAGTGGCCGCCGTGCCGAGTGGACTCAGTTGGACTCCAGCCCCCACTAAGCGAATTCTTAATTCCTAGAGGGACACGCTGTAGAATATTTGGTTGGGGCAATATGCTACAAGCCGGAAGGTCGCGATTTCGAGTCCCGATGAGGTGGATTTTTTTCAATTTACCTAATCCTCCCAGCCGCACTATGGCCCTGGGATCGACTCAGCCTCTAACAGAAACGAGTACCAGGAATCTTTCTGGGGGGAAATGGCGGCCGGCGCGTAACGCTGACAACTTTACCCCCATCTGTGATCCGACTGTCTAGAGAAAATGTGGGAGCCTGGACGTCTCACTACCCTATGGGCCTTCACGGCCTGTTACAGGTATAGCTTTATCTTTTTAAGGAGATAGTGAACATGTAATTATAACAAGAAACATATTGTGGCGTGTTGGGTGTATAACGCGACAAATAACTTCACGCCGTTCTGGATCTAGCGAATTTATTGCACATTCGCTCTTACATTTATACAGTTTACAATTTTACAACTACTGTCATCTGCAGTATCACACTTACTTCTCCTGCTGGAGTCACTGCCATTCACTCGATACAACTCAATAACAATGGACTTCAACTCACTCCGGCGAATGCTAGACTGCAACTGACTGGTTCCTCTGGTTATCCTCGTTATGTAGCTTCCACACTGACAATCAGAAAACAGTTACGTGATAGCTACCACTGTTGCGTAACGTCGTGTTTACAGGCGTTGCTGGGGAACGCTGCCGAGACTTGTTTATTGCTGTGTAGTCACTGTGGGAAGTGCTGTTACGTCACCGCGGGGGAGGGGGACGGAGTGTTGACTGGCCTGTTACCGTAGCAGCGGCAGTTGCTCCGATGATGTTACGTCACCGCTAGAGGGGGGGTTATCGAGCGTTGCGCCGTCCACGTCACAATATGTTTTTTAAAGCATTTCCTTCTTGCTAGCTTCTTTTTTTCACTCGACTCGTTGCGCAAATAGCAGTAAATACAAATTATTGGTGGCTGTGACCAAACCTTTGTCCTCATGCCCTGTCTCCAAATTTACTGAGAGGATTTCTGTGAAATTTAACACCGATGGGGGATTCCGTTCTGTTCTCACACAATAGTTCTAACATGGGTTTCTCACTGGTACGTGGAATACAACAAGGTCTATACGTACCAATCATTTACGACTTTTGCTCCAACGGTATTTTTCATATGGCTAACAGTTAATGAAGTATAACATAAAAAGAAGAGATTTAGAAACAGAAATGCATGTATTTAACCAAATGTGCAGCATAAGAAGAACACCGAATAACGAGAGAAGGAAACATAAAGAGATAAAGTTTTATAAAAGTAAAGGTAAAAAAGGTGAAGTCCCTGTGTTTAACTAATTAAGCACTACTCCATGAAGACGTATGGGGGAGTGGATGTATAGATCCACGTTTTCTTGGCCTCGGTGTTAGTTGGAGATGAGTGGTAAGCGTCACGCCCCTGCCGCTTTACCACCAGGGAAAGATCTCCCGGTACCCATTGGATAGGATGCTTCGTGGGCCCCAGAGCCGGTCTGGACGCCGTGGAGAAATTTCTTGGCCCTACCAGGACTCGAACCCCGACCACTCGGTCTTCCAGCCCGTAGCCAGTCGCTATACCGACTGTGCTATCCCAGCTCCCGCTACAAATACTTACACAGAGATCCGAAACTTGGACTATAACAAAAACAAAAAATTGTATCAAAAATTGAAACTGCAGAAATGAAATCCTTCAGCAGCGTAGCAGGCTACCCAGGGAAGGACTAAATAAGAAATACTAAAATTAGGGAAGAACTGAACAATTTGATTTAATAATAAAGTCATAAAATCCATATCGTAGTGGAAATATCGCATTTTACCAATTGAAGACAGACGGATTTAAAAGAAAAATGTAACATACAACCCAAACAGAAGACGAAACATTGGATGCCCACAGTTCAGACGGAGGGACCAGCATACTCTTCAAGAGGACGGAACAGACCAATCATGACATAATTCATTAGGATGTTAATGGTGATGATAAAAAATAACGTACTATACTGTGATTAACTTTCCAACTGTACTTGTACTTGCTGTAGTGGTAATGCTCTTGACTTGTATTCGGGAGGTGCTCATTTCGAATCTTGGTCAGGACATCTGCTGCCCTTACTAAGATTTATCGTGGTTTTCCTTACTACCTCCTGGAAATTTTCAAAATAATTCGCTGTTTTGGCCTCGACCGCTTCTCTCCATATCTTTTCAATTCATCACTCATCTGTAATCCCTCCTTTCCACAACGTATAGTCTAGCTACTGAAACACTGTTAAATAATGTATGAATATATTAATAAATCCACTGTCCTTAAGAGTACAGATTAGCATTAATTCGTGGAGAACCCGACTACATTGTGCTTATTTAACCACGTTCATGTATGTATGCTTCACTTAATGACGTTGTCAGTAGTTCACAGTACATAGCGTCGAATATGTTAAGATTTAGTAAATAAGAATCAGAAAGTATATAAAAGGAAGTCGTGGCATGATTTAAAGTGCTATTCCAGCATTATGAGTACTGAGGAAAACCACGAAGAACTTAGGACATTCGATATCCAGGCCGGCATTCGAACCGGTTACCTCTCGCATATAATCCAGACGCAATACTAACTTGCTTAGCAGCTATGGAACAGGATCTCTTTACACATATTTACTAAAACTATTTCCGGTTCACACAGCTGTCTACTCCTGACAATGAAAATGGTAATCCTGCATAGAAAGTTACATTAATTTGTTTAGAGCAGCGTAAAACTTCCTAACTGTGACCCACATTTATCCTTTTACCTTGACTGAAAGGTATATAAATGCACTGCCGCGTGTGACGTAAGCGCGAATCTTTCGTCCCCACTCCCTCCTCCACAGCCCATGCCTTCACATGATTCGACACCAACGCCCTCCAGAGTTTCGCTACTCGCTTGTTTCTTCTGGTAACCTTCGATTCGCCTCCACGAAATCCTTCAACAAATAATTTGTGTGTCTTTTTGTTAAACATCTCACTTCATTAAACCCGTTCTTACAGCTGTGCTGCCATAATTGTGACCGTCTGTGCTTCAGTGTGACACATTCCTTCTCGCCTGCGACGCGTTCAGTTCAGTACAGCTCTAACGTATGTCAGTGTGCTGTGTTTGTTTCAACTACGCGGAAGCATATCCGAACGTGTGTCTAGCGACGCTCTAACGTGACTAAATCAAGTGCGTGTATATCGAAAACCGTTATAACACACGGACAAACAACAAACTTACAAACCAACACCTCGCTGCAAAATATAGTATTTGTGTTGTTCTTCGTGCTCCTTGACTTTACCTTGGAGAAGCAGCTCTGTAGGTAAGATGTATCATTTTGTGTCATTTAGTATTATTTAACGTCCAGAATTTCTCTTGGCCGGGGGTAAAACAGTCGGAGTATTAAGTTGAGAACTTCCTTCGTCTGATGCAGAGATCCAAGTTACATGGATCTTTCCCTTACTTTTAAAAACCTTCATAGTACGGTGCTTTGGCGCAGGGGAAAACTGTCATTTGTCTATGGCAGTAATTATATTACTTTTGCTTCTTATTCAGCACACTGTAAAGGACTACACCACGACTTGGAAAGAATATTTTTCTGTTCCCAGCTTGTGTTACCCATGAACTCATTCTTGTAATAATAAATAAACTGTATCTAAGATATTAATAAGTTTCATTGTTTTCTTTTATATGCCTTCTACTTGGCCAGATTATCACAAAAATAGCCTGGCATATGTCTCGTAATTTGAAGTTTCAAGTATAAAATTTCGCAAGCCTGTCATGTGGCTTTTTCACTGCGCCAGAAAATGGCCTTGAATAGTGATCTGAGATATATCTGAGATATACGTATATGTTTATATCTTGCACGTTGTAATATATTTATACAGTGCTGCACACACTGTTGACTTCGAAACAAATTGTGTTGTACTAAATTGGATATACGACACCCATTTTTTCCGGAGAAATAGAAGTATGAAAAGAACTGGGTCCCTTTATTTCTCCCAATATATCCTTTTAATTAAAAAAAAAAGGATTCATTTCCTGTGCTCCACTCTGCAGCCAGCCAAGTGCCTTCCTAACTTAAAGACCAAGGGTATGACAGTGCCCTGCCTGGTCAGGTCTGTTGCATACATTAGGGATGGTGACAAAAGAATATGAAGCAATGGTGGAATGATGGTTACTAATGGAAAGAGAATAAATTCAGATATAAACCTGCTCCAGTGCCATTTCGACCACCATGAATTTCAGATCAGATGAAGTAACTCAGGGTTGAACCAGAGCCCCCGCGGTAAGAAACCAGCGCCTAACCGTTTGAACTATTGCACAGTCTCCTCATTCTTAGATTACGTTGCTGTATCAAGTACTTATTTTTAGAAATATAGCAGACCCGTCAGGATACATGTGTACTGGTTAACATACTCAGTGAAGATAACCCCGTTTTTCACGATATTTGCATAAAAGAAGAAACATTAAAGAAAATATACAATTATTAGCTACGCTTCTCATAACTTATCATACTTCATTTGAAACTTGGACCGGCAGTTTGCAGGATATATTAATAGAAAGGGAGGGGGAGATTCAATTCTGTGACGTCACGATATGTGTGACTATACGTCGTCTCGGACTTTCACTATCGTGGTCTACAGGTCATTGAGATGCATGCTTACTACACAGCTGATTATATGTAGTACAATTCTCCCCTCACGGATGTGACGTTTCTTTCCGAGAACCCTTTACCAGATTCCAGGGACTGGGACGTAACGGTCGAGGGTGACTATTGAAAACAATGTAACGGGTTCTGGGAGGGGGAGCTATCGGGTGCATTAGTCTGAAACAGAAAGGTGGTAGGCATAGGCTATATTTACATATCTGTCAGAAAGTTTATTTTAGTTATCAACAAGGAATGCGCGAGCCACCTACTGCAAGTGTCATAATTTCATGCTAGCTGGTTCTACCTTATACAGTAGACGGTCATTCATCTGATTAAGACATCCACTATTATTGTACAGTCCAGTGAAGATTTATACAGTATTGTGGTCTTCAGGATTTTGACATCGTGTAGTCTGGTAGGTGGGTGGACTACTAACGTATCAAAGAACATAACTATGTATTTCCAAATTCTGAAGATGGAAACATTGTTTCCCTCCGAAATGCTGGAACCCACCTACCAGACTACACGGTGTCATAACCGAGAAGACGACAATACTCGTATAGACCCTAGCACTCATCACAGGCATTACATATCCCCGCCATTATGTCCTGAGCCACTTGATTCCAATTCACATCTTCGCAACACATTTCTCCAAGGTCCGTTTACATAGTCTTCTCCCATCTATGTCTGAATATCCTCAATAACGAAGAACTTTCGAAGCCAGACTTCCACTAATCCACCATTTAGTGTTTCTACGACTAAACTTTCCAATGTTTACTACAAGCCTTTGTTCTTGAAATACCTACTGAATAGACCGATCGAGCGACCGCCGCTTGTCGGCGAAGTTAGCAGTTTGCTTGCGGACTAAAGCCATGGAGTTTGTTTTGTTTTAGTTTGTTATACATACTGAATATTAATGGGCTGCAAAGTAAAGTAAAAGATAAAACTATCCCTGTAACAGGCCGTGAAGGCCCATAGGGTTGTGAGATATCGAGGCTCACACATTTTCTAGACAGTCGGCTCATAGATGGCGGTGAGGTCAGCCTTACGCACCGGCCGCCCTTTACCCCCAGGAAGATTCCTTGTACTAATTTCTGTTAGGGGCTGAGTCGACCCCAGGGCCATAGTGTGGCTGGAAGGATTAGGTCAACTGAAAAATCCAGTGACTTCATCAGGAATCGAACCCGCTGCCTTCCGGCTTGTAGCAAAATGCCTCAACTAACTACGCTACCGCGTGCCTTGAGAGACCGCAACGGAAGTACAAATTGTCCAGCACATCCATGGAGTAGAGTTCTTCGTGAGAAGTTAATAGTAGCTCATATACCCAAAATTTCTCCTGCCTTTTATGTAACCAGAATGTTTTCATTACCTTGCCCACAAGAGGCTACAGTGGTCCCTGTCTTGTGCCAGATGAATCCAGTCCGCACTTATACACCCTACCTCTTTGAATGTGTTTTCATATTGTGACATTCCAGGCTGTCAAGGCAGTGAATATTACCATATTTCTGGATGTGACGCCATATAGTCTGGTAATAAGGTACCAGCGTTTCGGAGAAACATACTACCTTCATCTTTAGGGTCAAGAGTGAAACTCGTTTTCATATTATCCTCCCATCCACACCTACCTCTCTGAAGTGATCTCTCTTCCAAATTTCTTATCACCTCAGTCGTGCTGCACGCCATTTCGATATTTTCGTCCGTGATTTACAAATTGTGAAGTTCCTTGCTGTGAAGGATTTTATTTGTTTTTAATGCTAGTGGGGTGGGACTAAGTCCCTTGTACTGCCGCCAGTTCTGGCCTATTGTACCAGCCCAAGATGATAGGTGAGGGTGATTGTGGAGCAATTGGTGAAATGAAGATTGGCAGGGGAAACCGAAGTACTCGGAGAAAACCTACCCCAGCGCCACTTTGTCCACCACAAATCCCACTTGACCAGACCCGGGATCGAACCCGGACCGCCGCGGTGGGAAGCCAGCGACTAACCGCTTGAGCTATGGCGCCTGTCTCCTTCTACGTTCCAGACATCATTCTAAGCATCCTGTTCTCAAATATCTTCACTCACTTTTCTTCTCTCTATACTGGGGACCAAGTTTCACGCCCAATGAGAACGGAGGTTAAGTTGCCGTATTTTGTACTTCAGTCTTGGAACTTTTAAATAGCAGAAGAAGGCAAGGAAAATATTTTCAAATGATTGGTAGCAAGCGTTTCCAGAAATTAATCCGCTATTCATTTCACCATGAATGCAATTTGATTCGACCAGTTAATGTGTCCCTGCCGACCCCAGTGGCCGTGCGGTCTCAGGCATGAACCGTCTTCGCCCGCTCGAACACTGGGGTCGTGGATGTCTGTGTGTGTTTATTCTATTTGCGTTGGTGTGTATGTGTAGGTAGCGGCCTTGCGACGGGCTGATCCCCCGTCCAAGGAGTCTTACAGACTGTGTGTAGGATTAAGAAACTGAAAAAAGCGGCCAAGGTCCAAAGGGAGAAAAAATTAATGTGCCCCACTCGACTCCAACACCATCTAGTTTTACTGGACCTTGCTGTATGCATATTCTCAAGTAAAATTGGGGGGGGGGATGACGAGAGACTGTAAATGTGAAATGCTCCTGCTACGTGTTTCGCTGCAATTAGCTGAGCAAGTTTCATCTATATACCGACATAAATGATAATGTTGCACAATACCGTAAGTGAAGCACAGGCTTGGCTCAGTTATTTGGCGAGTTGATCCATACCTGACGATTTAAAGCCCTTCAACGTGCTTTCCTTTGCAACCTCAGACTCAAAAGAAGTAGACTCCGTTATTAATGGTTCAGTTATATTTCAGTTGGGTCTGTAGCTGACGGATGTAATTCTTCCGCCCATTCAGAATACTGTGGGAATCAATGTCATCCTTTGTCAAGGTTGGTAGTCCTTCTTAAATGAATGCATGACTTCACAAAAAAAAAAACGATATTCTTTTTGTTACTACCTGCCATTAATTTTGTCTTTCAAATGCTTCCTTCTTTTCGTTTCTGAACTGAGAACTAGTTCACGTCTTACATTACTCGGATTATTTTATAATGCTTATCCATTTAAATATTCTCTTATAAATTGCAAAAAAAAAAAAAAAAAAAAAAAAAATATCTGCGACGTAAAATACGTGAAGATTAAGGGGCTATGGTAAGGTAAATTTGTCTCAGAAGGTGTATGTGTGAGTGGATGTATACGTCTTGACCTCGGCACTAGTTGGAAATGAGCGGTCAGCTTCACGCCCATTCCACTTTACCCCCCGGTATGTATTAGGTAGGAGGCTGGGTGAACCCCAGAGCCGGTCTTGACAACGTGGAGAAGAGAAAAAATTCTTGACCCTACCGGGACTCGAACTCCGACTCCTCGGTCGCCCAGTCCGTAGCCAGTAGCAATACCGACTGAGCTATCCCGGCTCCTATTTAGGGACAGAGTTATAAGTTTCTGCTTTGAACGTGCTAAGTATGAGCAAAAAGTGAGAAGATGGAGGAAAAAGACAAGTAAGAGAGAAGAATGGGTTCCTGTCATCAAGAAGGCCAAGGCTCGTAGAGCACCTTAAACTCAAGGAATAAGTCTGCCTACATAAGTCAGGAGCACCAGTAACTTATATTCAGGCGATACTCCTAAAACGAGTTCCAGAAGTGTATGATGGCAACATAAGTTTCAGGAATACGCAACTGGCGTCATTTCAACTGAAATAAGATAAGGAAATGCGCGACACTCATGCGAAGAGACTTTTTTTTATTAGTTCCGTTATCTTAAATGTCGGACTTGTACTTATGTGTGGCGAGAGATAGTAATGGCAAGAGCTTTCAGGCATAGAAAAAGGACAAAAGATTACCACGTGAATCTGTGGGATTCAGTTATAAATATTTTGCCCGTAAAATATATGTCGTGTAATTTGTCCAGTTCCCAAGAGGTGCACCCTAACGTCAGGTTGGGGCCCGTGACTAACCACTCACTTCCATCAAGTGACAAGCTTAAGAACGCATGGAGCTATACATCCCTGTCCAGTAACCCTGCTCGCCGAATCACTTTGCTGCGATGCCGAATACTAAAAAATTGAAGCATCAATGACGCAGAACAATATTCTTTTTAACTAACTGGTAAACATACTGAACCACTTTCTTTTTAAGATGAGACTTAAAACTACCTTTTGTAATTAATTTGACCGCCTCTGTGATCTAGAGTTCCTGGCTACGAATCCAGAGGTCCCGGGTTCGATTCCCGGCGCTACCAATTTTTCTGAGAAGTAGTGGGTCTGGAACGGGTTCCACTCAGCCTCGTGAGGATAACTGAGGAACTATTTCAAGGAAATAGCGGCTCCGGTCTAGAAACCCGAGATTAACAGCCGTGGGGATCCGTTACGCTGACCACGTGACACCTTCTATCTGCTAAAGTAGGCACTAACTTCGCCGACAAGCGGCGGTCCCTCAGTCGGTATAGTTCGCTTGCGGACTACAGGCCACGGAATTTTTTTGTAATTAATTTACTTATAAATTAGTTGATATACTCCGCAGAAAGTATCATTTTATTAGGAGTTATACCTTCTGGGACATAACGCTGTGTAGTCCGTTGAAAGTCAACCGAAGTTTCGGAATAACAGATGAATGTAACCTACAGCCTCACACAAAACTTTTTTTTAAGATCCGTCTTAATTTTGCCTTCCTATCTATGACAAGCGAGGCATGCGGTAGCGTAGTTGGTTTAGGCACTATGCTACAAGCCGGAAGATAACGGGTTCGATTCCCGATGAGAGCATTGGATTTTTTTTCAGTTGACCTAATGAATGTTGCAACGCGAGAATCTAGTCCTGACTATTAGAGTTTTTAAAGTGATATAGTTTACTGTCCTAAGATAATAGACGTATAATTTCGTTCCTGGCTGTTAGTGTGAAAATATCTTCATGCCTTTCAATATGTAAACCTCCTAAAATGAATTCCATGTTGTGTATGCGGAATTGGCCCAACACGCCGCTCTTTACAAAAGCTATTATCCCTTGTGTAAGGACTT
>NW_019727389.1:1701358-1808922 GCF_002891405.2 Cryptotermes secundus | reverse complement strand
TAGTAGTAGTAGTAGTAGTAGTAGTAGTGTGTGGTGGCGCCCTACCTCCATAGGCATCAGTGAATTGTGCCCGAGTACATAAGAACGTTGGACAGCACTGATCTACTGATATTATACACTACATAGTGTCAAGCCGATCACAGTGGCCGCGCGATCTAAGGCTGTGGCCACACGAGCGCACGAAGTACGTCCGTTGCAACGAACGTACTTTATGACGGACATTGCTAAGGACACCACACAGTTGCAGAATGCGGTGCGTAGTTTTTTGTCTGCAATGGAGCCAGAAGAAAGCGTAGCATTCGCCTCTCTTGTTCGTTACAACGGACGCATTTTGTGCGCTCGTGTGGCCCCAGCCTAAGGCTTCCTTCTCTCGAACGCTGGGCTCATGGTTTCCAATACCAGTCGAGGTATGAATGTCTGTGTGCGTTTAATCTGTGCTTTGTTAGGTAGCGGCCTTGCGACGGGCTGATTCCCCGTCTAAGGAATCCTACCGACTCTGTACAGGATAAAGCGGCCATTCATACTTTCTATGATCACATTCGCATGTAATTCCTACACATACGAATGTAAGGAGCACAGAAAAATAAAAACATTGCCCAGAGTACTGCTTCCCGTACTGTGCTCTAGTTTCTGCAAGTTTTCTTTAAAACTGACAGTCGGGCCCACATGCTTATACTAAACCCCCTGAGTTCTGGGTGCGTGACAAGTCTCCACGCCCCTGCACGCTAACCTCTAATAACAGACTTACTGTAGAATAGCCATGGCGTTCCTTATGATCAAGCTGATACAGAAGTTAATTCAGACACGCGGGTGAACCACCCATTTCCCATTCACACACGAGGATCTCTGGATGGCGACACGAGGCACAGAGGAATCTGTTACCATTATGATGTGCTAAGCCCCATTTGATGATGATAGAAAGAAATCATCCCTTTACTATAAATTAATTTACATTGGAAGGTATGATAAATTCATGGAGGTAGGCCTAGGCCCACTGGGGCTGTAATGCCAAGGAAGGAAGGTATGGTAGGCATGGGGAAGATGGAAATTGCATGCAAATTTTAGTTTCAAATCCTGAAGTGAAGAGAATGTTTAGGAGACGTAAGAGTACGTGAGGTACAACACTAAAATGAATCTTAAACAGAATACGAGAGTCTGGACTGAATTCAGAGGCTCGGGTATAGACAAAAGTTTGACGTAATCCAACTTTAAACGTTTCAACCAGATTAAAAATGCTCGACACAAAAGTAAAAATAAAATATTTTTATGTTGTGCTTCTTTTGGGATAGGAAGAATACTTTCATGTATTTTCCTGCTGACTGCGAATGCAGTTAATTTAAAATTACTATATATCATATTCGAAATGCGATCTTGGCGCAGTTTATCACGTGGATTACTGAACGACAGAATTTACGTGGGATCGCAATCTTTTATCATTCATTGAACGCAATAACGTCTTCTTAGCCTTCTTGATAAAGAAAGAAGCATTGTAATGTCATGTACGTTTGTCCGCCTGTGTGTTCCTTCTAAAACTTCGCAATAAATTGACGTATTTTCATGAAATTTGGGATGCGCATGATGCCGTTAGAGACAAACTCTTCTTTGTACTTTATAGTTCCCTACCATAAATAAAACAAACATGACAGTCATATAGTCCTATGAGATGGGAATATCACTAATGTCATATGCAACCACACTGACCTACGCAGTGGGTTCGCGAAACACAGTTTGAAAACTACTGGTTTAAAAGAAAGTGACATGCTTTTTCACCAAAACATCTTGTTTTCCTTGATCTTGCGAGTTTATATGTAGTGTTCTGTTTTATCAAAAGGAATAATCACACACGGTTTTCCTCGCTTGTAACAGTGATACGTGAATTCTGCATTTCAAACAGTTCTCGCAAGGCAGAGTTGCGTTAGCGAGCTGCTAGGTTCAGGTCCTTCGCCGGTGTCACGTGACTTAATATTTGCTCTACGAACTGTGGAACGGCCTTTTCAATACGGGGGTCCCCCTACCGCCAGCTCCACCACAGAGAGCTCCGGGCTTAACAGCATGACCTCTTTTGTATCAGAATAAATGCAGACGGGAGTCTTTCTGTGGTTCTTGTTTCATGTCACGACGCCTTTCTAACTACTTTGTTTAAACCAATTAATCTCTTATATGGGCATCGTCAGGATTATTTTTCAAGAGAGGGAACGGGGTGCACGAAGAAGAGGAGAGAAGAAGAATGTATATAGGATTTTGTTTGGGAAGCCAGAGGGAGNCGCCTTTCTAACTACTTTGTTTAAACCAATTAATCTCTTATATGGGTATCGTCATGATTATTTTTCAAGAGAGGGAACGGGGTGCACGAAGAAGGGAGAAGAAGAATGTATATAGGATTTTGTTTGGGAAGCCAGAGGGAAAGAGACCACTAGGAAGGCCCAGACGTAGGTTGGAAGATAATATTAAGATGGATCTTAGAGAAATAGGATGGTGTGGTATGGACTGGATTGATCTTGCTCAGGATAGGGACCAGTGGAGGGCCCTTGCGAACACAGTAAAGAACCTTCGGGTTCCATAGAATGTTGGGAAATTCTTGAGTACTGGTACAACTGGCGGCTTCTGAAGAAGGGCTCAGCTCCATGGAGTCAGTCAGTCAGTCAGTCGCAACCCTTACGCTATTATATAAGTTATATATTTTACTATTTATATGTACATGCAAGAGAGCTCTTAAGGTTTTGTATGCATTTATATAAACCAGTCGCAAGTCAGAAAGTTGAAACTGTTTCAGTATCTAATGAATCTAACTATGTGAACCAAGTCCTAATGTCAATGAAAGAGTCACGACTTCTGTTCACAATTAATGACTCACGAATGATACAACCAACATAATTATCATTACACAAATTAAGAGACCCCATGGCCGTGGACTGACGAGGAAGCTGATGTTATCAAATCGATGGCCATCATTTTAATTTCCGTGCAAAATGACTCACGGTATATTTATATTCCATTTATCAAAGCTGCTTTTGTGTGTCAATGAGCCTGGTTTATTGGCGAGACCACCAAATGAAATACAGACCTATAATATGGATCCATCAGTTCTGAACCTGATATAGGAATGGAATGTACAGACAGACAGTGGAAAGAAGAGAAAATGGAGGAAGCAAAGGAAGGCAGAAGGAAATAAATAAATAAATAAAGAAGAAGGAACAAAGGACGAAGAAAGAAAGGAAGCAAACGTGAATTGTACAACTAGAGGGAAACAAAATTAGGGAAACTTCCAAGAAAATTAATATTTAGATTATATAAGTTAGTGATTGGGCTACTTAAGGAAGCTGTAAAACAGCAAACATTTATTTCCAAGCGATGGAAATCGTGTGCGATGAACTAGAATATATTTGGAAGAAAATGGTCATGACCACTTTGAAGGCACTGTCATTTGTGACATTCGGTGTCCTAGCTGAGATTTGAACTGGGTACCTCATGAATGCGAGTCCGACGTAACACTTCTACAGTGGACCTAACATCCTTGTATAAGTTCAGCTGCATAATCTGAGAAGGTTAATCAGAACAGCTACAATAAATAGGAAGATGAGGTAGTATCGGTACGACGTGTAGCGGAGTTTGAAACTAAGCAGAATTGCCTCTCTCTTCACTTAAACTTCTCATTCTAGGGATGCATTTCTAAGGAGGATATGACTCACTAACTAACTAACCCCAAGGGGTACAGTCTTTCTTGAGAAGGTTATAGTCAAGAAAACAAATCATGGTATAAGCCTACAGCATTAATATCGTTTAGTTTTCAACCGTTATCTTTAAATTATTTATGTTGGTAGTTACGTATAAAGATATGTACGAGTGAGAGTCACCACATAGGTCACAGATGGATATAAAACGTAAAACATGTGATATTCGAACTTGGAAACATTCATTTCTCAACACCAACATTTACATTTATCCCGTATCTTTACCAAATGCGTCGAAACCCGCAGCACAGAAGTCTTTTGGCTGTTGTCTCAGCGACCAGCACCTCCGTTTCGACCTCTTTGTCGTTAGCGAAACGTTTACCACCAAGGTGTTCTTTTTAGTGTACCAAAGAGACGCGACAAACACTTCCCACCCTAATCAGGAAACATTTATTTATGAATATCCTTTGCCTTGAGTACTTGTGTCCATAAAAGAACGCACAACAGATTGGTGCTCTTCGGTAGTATAAATTTTAAGCACGGTCGCCAATATGACCACTGAAACCAAACTCTGAACGTGCACATGCGCATCTGCTACCTACACTATCATAAAGCTGGACTGTGCTGCTACCTAGTGATACACATAGAAAATCTATTACATCCATTACAGCTGTTTTACTTCCATTTGTGGCCTAATTACGGACTCTCCCGCCTACATAAATTATGTTATAAGACATTTAGTCATAATAAATACACACGGCTGTAGGCTCATAAATTATTAGACTTGCTAAAGTGACAGAATTGATAACAAACCCTTAGAAGAGAATGAGTTAATTGTCATAATCTGAATTGAACGAAATTGTAATTTTAGCTCTGCTTACGTTATATGTTCCTTAACAGTTCCTTATTGAAGTTATTTTGTTGTTGTCTCACTCGCATTTAAAACCATGCAGTACCTGCTCACATTTGAGCTGAGATCCATTTTATCCGTACTAAAAAGGATTATAATAGATTTGGTCATTTGGTGACGTTTTGTCAGCTTCTGGGGTAATTTAATGAAAAGTGGAAAGACGATTATATGCGACATTAACTGGAACTGATCCGAGAGGAAGTGGTCATGGCCTGTTTAAACGTATCGTCATAGCATATTCTGGAGTGATCGAGAAAAGTCACGGAAGCCCCCACGTCCGCCCCAGACAGAATAGCTACCAATATTCTTCAGAGGACCATCTAAATTCGAATCAATACTGGCAAGCGCTCTGGTGCAAAATTCGATCACAGCAAGACGGTTTAGCGGCAGTGCGTCTCATATGTGTATAGACATCCGGTTCGAATTTATTCTGAGATACCGCCTGATCTTGCTGTTAATTTTCGTGGTCTTTCTCAGTTTCTCCAGCCGAATGTCGGGGTGGTATCCTTAAAAACGAGTATATCGACATCTTGTTCCTCAGTCCCTCGAGTTGTTTCATCATACATAATCATTCTTTCGTAGCATTAAATACCAAACAGCTTTCTTCAGTTGATATAATGCCATTAAACAATTTACCAACCTACCTACCAAGCTGCACTCATTTCGGAGAAGACGAACGTGATGTTAAACCGGAGGGAACGAATGAACAGCATGATAACCTACGCAGGAAGTTACGGAGAGACGGCAATACGTACAGAAAGAAGAAAACAATAAAGAAATCTGTATAGGCACACAAATGATGAATTATTTCGAAGAAAATAAATTCAAGAGCTGTATTCCGTATCAGCTGACACAGCCGAACGCTTTGTTTCCTCAAACTTGACGCCACAGAGATTCGCTTCTGGAAGAAATTGTTGTGTATAGATCAGAAGCGGACTTGGTCGAGTTGGATTATTGATCTGGCTGGGGTACCACCCGAAGGGCGCCACCACCGCTGCACCAAAAGCGGACGTGATTGATGAACTCTGTACATAGAACGAAGGCACAAAGGCAGTTTGTTAAGTCAAAGTAAAACGTCTGTTGCAACAGAACTAGGCCTATATTACAATCAAAACTTGGAGGTACGATATATCAGAAATTTGACAAAGCGATATAAATAGCCCAGTTCAAATACATGCATCCGTCAGTTTGTAAAACCAAGAAACGAAACCGTAACATTATTTTGTTAGAGTCGTTATTCTGGTTACAAAGTTCGATTAAAACTTCATAAAAGTAATTAAATGCGACTGTATTTACTACATTAGTGAAGAGAGGCCTATACGTCTTACGGCGACAGTTTTCCTCTTTGTGTCAAATAACTGTTAAGCACTCGTTTTTCAAGAAGCCTGATCCATTTAGCAAGGGTCTGTGATCCAGGAGACACAACTGCTGACGGCCGCAGCAGGTTCCTGAAGTTCGTAGGAGAAGAACATAGAGGCAGCTCTTTCACTTTTATCACAGCTTACAAACTTAAAAAAAACACAGTGTGACATGTCTAACCGTTGCTGGGCAACGGAAGGTGAACAGTTATAACGAAGACAGACCCTTGATAAATGGTCGGTTGCCAAGTTACACAACAGTAAGGAAAGCGGTGTTTCTCCGTACCGTGCCGAGTAGAGCCGAAGTGAACCGAGCCGAGACGAGCCGAAGCGCGCTGGTTGCTACGCAGCAATAAACAACTCTAGGCAGCGTTGCCCAGCAACGCCTGTAAACACGACGTTTACGCAACAGTGAAGCGATGTGGGTTCTCCGCTTTCCGACTGAGGGTTTATAAGGGAGACTGGAATGCGTAAGGAGTGAGTTAAAATGTAGCAGCCGCCGAAGACAGTTGAAGTCTTATCAGTCGCCGGGTTCACTTGTAGCGAGTGAATTGTGAACTTGAAGAAGTCAGTTGAAATATAGCAGCAGTCGCGGGAAGAATAACCGAACGCGTGGTTGGAAGATTTTATGTGATAATCCGTGATAGTGTGCGATAACTGAGAAGTCAGCCAGTGAAGACTTACTGTGTGCCGTAGTACAGTTATATTGGGAGTGTGTAATTCAGAGAGACTTGGATAGCCCCCGCGTTTTATATACATGAAGACTACTGAAGATAGAGTGACTAGATTAGTGTGTAGGGTTTGTAAATTGTGTAAACCCGTAACAGTGTTGTAAGTATTTGTAGCTACGACATGTAGGTTGTTAAATAAACCAATTAACAATCTGAACGGCGTCTTCAGTAGCAAAACACGTTACAATATACTAAAAACCACATAAGTATTTTGGCTGTATCAGTAATACTTTGGTTTCTATAAAATGTTGAAAGTGTATTTCTTTTAGAGTAACCATGTATTTAGTGATGTTATATTTCCGTTTTTAATTCATACATACGCATTTTCTTGTTCTGATCAATATGCTTCCATGACACCTGTCGCGCTCCACCCACCCAAGTTTCGTCTCTGGGTTTTCATAAAAAATATAATTATACTGTGACATGACGCCTGAAAGCCGGAATAGTGGAGCCAGAGCGGAAGTCCATTGCTAGCAACGGCTCGCCAAGCATGTCCCCGCTGAAACGAATAGACATGGAATAATCCATTGCTATGCAACAGTTCGCAAGGACGTTTCCGCTGCAAAGGTTAAACACAGAAAAACAACAGCAGAGAATCTGAAAGATATGGTGACTTCTATTCGATTCGCCTGGAAGTTAGTTCAGTCCAGGAGATTTCAGTCGCTAGTGATTCTTCGTCGGTCATTCATCACTGTGGAAGCGAAGACACTCGTAGTCCAGTAAGGTATGGAGCGAGTCTTAAGACAGTCACTAATTGTGAACCGTTATAATTGATTGTAATTGTAATAGCAGCGCCAATAAACCCAATCATGCAATCCAGAACCCGTTATATTCGTCACGGAACCCCGGACACGTGGCAATATTTCATTGCTTTGGAAGATTTTTTGCGGGTAATATAGACAGAATTCTGAAACATTTAAATTTATTTTAAGGCAGGAAAAATATACGGAGCCTTCGTTTCAATCTGTGATACATTGGACTGAGTCACACAGTTACCATCAGCTTCTGGACATGCAGTTGCTGTGCCTCCAATCGTTGCGCCGGATACGTCTGTCTAAAGCTAATGCTCTAGACCCGAATTCTGAAGGTGCTCAGTTCGAATCTCGGCCGGGACACCAGTTTTCCTGTGGTTTTCCTCAGTCTCTTCTGGAAAACTCCGGGAAAGTACTTCGATTAGGCTACAGCCGCTTCCTCCAGATCCTTTCCCGTTCATCAGTCAGCCTGCCACCCGACGTTATGTGGCCTCGCTGCCGAAAACGTCGTTACAGCGACGGCGGTTACACGGCTGCCAGAGTCGTGAGGGGGTAAAATGTGGTCATGAGTTCAGTCGGACGCGGAACCAAGAATGACTGTGCTGGCGAGGACTAGCAGCAATTTACCCGACCGACCGTCGTTAAATAAGCCACAAAATTAAATAAATCCTATAATCTACCTCAACCATATCCTTATAATCCCGTTCGTTGCTAGAATCAGTATGAAAGAAAGAAAATGGAAACACAAACGTGAATGCCACTAATTGCTGTGACTCATTCTGTGTACGGAGTCGTCAAATTAACTCACACGGAGGTCATGTGTACCTGTCCATGCTTGTCTGTCCGTTCAGTGTTTCTTCTCCAAAAATGAGTAACGTATTTAGATTAAACCTGGTGTGTCTCCGTGATGGGGCACGCGGTAGCGTAGTTAGTTGAGGCGCTATGCTACAAGCCGAAAGGTCATGGGTTCGATTCTCGATGTCATTGGATTTATTTCAGTCGACCTAATCCTTCCAGCCGCACTATCATCCTGGGGTCAACTCAGCCTCTAACAGAAATGAGTACCAGGAATCTTCATGGGAGTAAAGGGCGGCCGGCGCCTAAGGCTGACAGCCTCATCGCCAACTGTGAGCCGATTCTGTAGGAAATGTGGGAGCCTCGACGTCTCACAACCATATGGACCTCCACGGCCTGTTACATGGAAAGCTTTACACCTTCTTTATTTCTTTGTGGTAGGTTTATTCTAAAAACTGAAAGAATTTCAATTCTGTCTGTATCGTCTGAAAGTAAGTAATCCTTCTTCACGTGTGCTCAAACTTTAAAAAAACTGCTTATCTTACAAAATAATGAACGACATATAAGGACTACCTCATTAAGATCTGTAACATTATCAGTTAGAGGCACACATGAATGGATGTAACGAAAGAAAAGGGTAAACATTTGACCACTTTAAGGTATAACGGGCCTAAGTAGATTGAAAGATATAATCTTCCCTTTACCCTCTGCGATTCTCGGCGACACTTTCGCACTTTGTCGATGTTTTCGTAACCGAATTCCGAGACAGTGCCTTCTAATAGGCCACAACGCCTTCCTTCGCAGTCTATCCCTATTAACAAATCGTGCATAATTAACCTCTCATTCGACGTTCTTCTGTTGATTTCGTTTTATGTTTTTACGGCCCTTTCAGCAATCCATTCATCCGTCCGTATTGCGTCACTAAAACACACGTTATTCATTCTTCCAGTGCCTTCGCTACTAAATACACTCAGAAGTTGAATCATTCCCAATAAATAACCCACAAGTCGAACATTCCGGCGATAGGCTACTTGCCAAAATGCTTTCTGTACGACAACTGAGCTGTGTGCGCGTGCTAGAGGGTGTGCAAGGTTCGGTATACCCAGTAATACAATGGCAGTCTGTGTCATAGCTGGAATTTTCAGAGGATGAAGCCCACACAGTACCAGATTTACCTCGACACGGATTACCAAAAATAGCCGGATCGAACAGAAACACACAAAGAAAAAGAAGGCTACGCGACCAGTTCTTGAAAGTATTATACGTGTTTTTCTTTGTACACCTCCTTCCTGCATAAATTCCCAGTAGTACATGGAATAGAGAAGATGGGGAGGAGTGGGGTGATAAATGCGACGCAGGGAGCACCCCTGTGACGTATGATGTGTCCGCTCGGCGATCCAGTAACACAACATTCCACATCAGGTTAGCCACCTCCCAATGAGAACGTAGGCGCCAGGCCATTTATATACGATAGGTTGTACGGGGTACTCGCTAGTTGGTCGACATCCACCAGACGTTGCTGAGCCGGATTTGCAGAACCCAACTTTACCATCTGATTACTAGGTAACAAGTTCTACTCACATTCTGGCTTGGGCTATGATGGAGCATTATCTTCTTGGTTATGTCGTGTAGTTCGAAAGGTGCCGCCTGCTGCTACTGTGGTTTCTTGCTTTAATTATTCTTCAACCCTGAAAATGTAGGCAATGTGTTCCTCCGCAGCGTCGCGTTCTGTCCAGACTACAGGGCGTTACAACCCAGAATACCACACACATTCTTCATAGTTACCGCTGTGAGAACCTCAAATCCAACACTCTCATAAGTGGGTGGGACCAAAATCAGCTTAATGAATTACAGCTACTATTGCCAATCCTAGCTGATTACGGCAGCCGGGACAGCTCAGTCGGTATAGTGAGTATGCTACGGGCTAGACAACCGGGATTCGATTCCCTGCAGGGGCAAGAGATTTTTCTCTTCTACAGAGTCCAGACCTTCCCTGGGGCCTACCCAGCCTTCTATTCAGTGGGTTCCGGGGACTATCCCCGATGTAAAGCTGCAGGGGCGCGAAGTAGGCCACGGCCTTCTACTGTCGAAATTAATAACGGTGGAGCTATATCTCCACTCCCCCACATGCCTTCATGTCATAGTGCATGCTCTATCTTTTCCACACCCATCAAAATGTCGCAAAGATTTCTCCCACCCCTGTAATTTTATGATATCTTGAGTCATGTCCTCTACTAAATTTCCGTAGCATGCAAAGAGGTTAGCCTCTTTCCAATTAAAAATGTAATATATATCCCTGTCATTTCATAAATCTTGAGGTCCTGGAGTCATTTAAACGTCGGAAACTAACTAATCACTGTCCCTTCCCTAACTCTGGTTTAACTTTGTAATTCCGTATGGGTTCATGGTGTCGGGACATTGGGCTGTAATATTAGATAAGAATACTACAAGAAACTAATGGTTTAACTAACACATTTTGTCCGGTTCTTGCTAAGAAGTTGCTGGCCAGATTTACGTTTGCCGGCCTTGCATGGAATATAGTGTACATTTCGGTAAACACATTCTATTTTGTGGTGAGTATTCGCTTTTAATGGATGGAATACACGCTCAGCTAGCCAACTGGCAATCATTATCGCTCAACCAACTACTCGTATCCTGAGTCACGACAACAGTCGTCGCGAGGTCTAAGGCACGAAGTGTCTTCGCCCGGTCAAACACTGTGATCGTGCGTTCGAATCCCACTCGAGGGATGTATGTATGCGACGTTTTTTCTGTGTTTGTGCTGCCTTTTGCAGGGAGCGACAGGCTGATTCCCCGTCCAAGGAGTCCTACCAATGTTCTGTAAGATTCAGTTTCAGATTCGTTCTGAATTGGAGCAGGCCACGGGGCCTAATCTGTGAAAGGAAGAAATATACTACTACTACCACTACTACTACTACTACTACTACTACTAGTAGTAGTAGTAGTAGTAGTAGTAGTAGTAGTAGCAGTAGTTGTGGTGTCTCTTTCTATCCGTTAGCACTAAAACCTAAAATAATTTTCAGCCACAGCACAAATCGAAGCAAAATCAATAAAAATACTGTCAGGCGTATGAGTGCCTAAAGACTGAGTTTGGATTGGTAATTGGGTTTATTGACTATTAACAGATCGTAACTACAAATGATTATAGCTCTATCGCTAATTCACACACACTGCAGTTCATTACAGCACGTACTAAGTCTTCTCAGTCCGCTGTGTTTTCACCACTTGTTGCCAGGTAACGGCTTCCAACAGCGGACGTTCCCCTTACACTGGATTCCCGAACTATCCCCGTGTCTCAGCTACTAACTTCTAGCAGCAACAGCTGTCCTCATAGTAAAATTATGTATGTAAACTAGCTGAAACTAAGCATCTGCAGGAAAAAACAAAATAGTCACATAATTTCCTCAACCACAAGTATTTGCTGCTAATGACGAAGACACATTTGTTTTGTGCTACTATATGCAGTCCTAGAAATACTAAGCGTTTTTTAGCTGCACGCTGAGTCAGACTTAAGGCCCACGACAGGAGTTAGAAATCTAGTCATACACGTATTTTACCATGTATTTAAAATACACAACTGCCCAACTAACTAAACAACATACGTTCTGATAATAGAACCTGAAGTTTCAACACGCCAACACGGAATCCTACCACTGAACCCAATACTCAGCCATTTCAATGCTTTCTGCTCCCTCCAAAACTCTGTAGGCATTTATTTTTTCATGTCCAAATAACATGTCCAGGCTGTCGTAATACCCTCTGATTCATCCACCCTAGCAATGCAATATGAGGTGTATGAATTACGAATTAATTGTTTACATACAACGGTAAAGTTGCCCCTGGGCTTAATTAAATAACTCCACGTCGTGAAGACGTATGAGGGAATGGAGGTATAGCTCCGCCATTCTTGATCTTGGCACTAGAAGTGAGTGAGTGGTCAACTATCGCCCCGGCCGCTCTACCCGCGTGGAAAAGACACCCCAGTGCCCATTGGCTAGAAAGCTGAGTGCGCCCCAGAGCCGGTCTCGATGCTGTGGAGAAGAGAAAATTTCCTTGCCCCTGCCGTAAATCGAATCCCGGTTGCCCAGTTCGTAGCCCGTCGCTATACAGATTGAGCTGTCCTGGCTCATATTAATTGACATTAATTTGTTATGTTTATGCAATATGTTATATTCTCAAAACCGCAAATATTTCTTGGACACCGTGTCTTCATATGCTTCCGATGTCACCGTCTGTCTCTTCGGCTCGGGAAACGGGTACCTTCTCATATCCGCTTGCTGAAAGTTTTTCTATTTTTCTTTTCTGTTCTGAGAAGAATGCAACCTTATTTCTCAGTTATATTTAATCTCAAAACACTGCCAGCCTGCTCCCGTCCCTAAACTTAGAATATTTATGTCACTGTGTGAATCACGAACAAATGGAACCTCAGTCCCATAAAACTGTACTTGCTGGATCTGAAAATAGCGACAGCCCAAGACAGGAAAGTAACTGGGGAGTTGGAACGATTACATAACGAGAAGCTTCATAATTTGTACTCTTCACATAATATTATTATGGAGGATGAGATGGACATGTAGAAAATGTGGGTAAAGATAAAGCTGTCGCTGTACTTAACTAATTAAGAACTATGCCATTAAGACGTATGGAGGAGCGGATGCATAAATCCACCATTCCTGACCTTAGTGTATATGGGAGATATGTGAAACGAAAAATTAAAATAGGATAGGGTCCAGTGAGTTATTTTAGGACACTGTTGGAAGCTAGACTGTAAAACTGTAGCGTCCAGACGCGGGCTCTTGTGAACACGGTAATGAACCTTGGGATACCACAAAGGGGTTGAGAAATCTTTGACCAAATCAACGGCTGTCAGTCTCTCAAAACGGACTTCGCTCCATGACATCAGTTAGTACGTAGATAGTGAGTAGGAGTGAAATTATACACAGTCCGTTGAAAGGACGACAACGACGCTGATAATGATGATGACATCGATATTTTGATCCCTCTGAAGAGCATACTATTGCCTAAGTCTTCAAGGTCACCGTATAAGCTTTTTAAATTCGAACGAGATATGGACGACGGTGATAACTAGGGACCGGATTTTTATGCCCTAAAAATCCCTTAAATATGTATGCATTTATGCATGAAAAAACTTCCGAAATATGCACATAAAAATTTATACCAAATATTAAAATTGATTTACATTATTTTAAGACAAACAAATCAATATTTAAGTTAATTTTGTGTAATCACTGAATGATTCACTTGCAATAAAAAGCTATACTTAAATAGAAATCATGCAACAAAGCCAACATATTTCATTACAAATTTAAAAAACCAATGGTACTCACATTTAGCTCTCCGAACTTTCAACCTCTCTTCTGTTGCAGTTCACAATTACTAAATGTTTTATGTTTTCCATAGTTAGTCGCCTCCTATTGTCTCGTAAGATGTCCTTATAGCGGGAAAAACTTCTTTCCACCTCACAGTAACTTAGGAGCGCATGTACAAAAACCGCTATTTGCTCCACTGTTAGTGATTTTTTACTTGGCAGTTCAGTACGTTCACCGGCTAAAATTTCTTCAATTTCACAAATTGGTTCATATCCTGGATTTTTTTAAAGAATGCTGTGTCCTCTTTACTTTACTACTTCACCAACTCTTCCAGGAACCGAATTCAATTTGGAAACAGTGGTTCTGAACACACTTGTATTGCCTCCAGTGAGGAAATGGCGGATGGAGGATGAGATAAGTGAGCAGATATAGAGGAGAGATTAGTTTCTAGTTCTGCGTTTTTTAGCACATCTTGGTCAATTTGAATTGATGCTGCACTTTTTGGATCAAATGTATTCACGACATTCCTGTTTCTAAATGTTCGGTATAATAACTCGCTGCACACAGCCACGTGTCCCAGCGCGTTAAAATTGGTTCTGGCGGAAGTGGAACGCTCGGTGTTATTGCTTTAAAGGCTTCTTTTCTGTATGGCGCTTTAATAAATACCTTCTTCACAGAAGACACCAACTTGTCAACAAGCGGAAAATTTGCACGAATCGTTTCTGCAATACGGTGCAACTCATGGGCAAGGCAAGTCAAATGTGTCATATTTGGAAATATAACTTTAAGAGCAGTAATGGCTTTCATCATATAACTTGCGGTATCAGTCACAAAGAGCAATACGCGCTCATACTGAATGCCATTCGGCCATAGTAAATTCAAAGAACTGATAAAAAATATGGAAATTGCAGAGCTATTTGTGGTTTCAAATTGCTGTACCGCAAGAAGATATGGGGTAGACTGTTCATTCTTATTAAGGGACCCAACTATACGAGTACAATTTGCAATAAACCGTCCCTCACAATCTTGTGTTTCGTCGATTGATACCCACACAAAATTATCTTGAATCTTATCTCTAATGCTTTCAATTGTAAGATCGTAACACTGCTTCACGTAATTTTTGCGCACAGTAGATTCATCCGGCACTTTGCACTGTGTATACTTCTCTATGAAGTTTCTCAGAGTAGGAATGGTTAGTTTCCACAGCGGAATATCTGCCGCTAAAAAGGCTTCGCATAAATCAAAGGAAAACTGTGAAAAACTATTATTAGAAAATTCACTAAGCAATTTTTGAACAGGAGCACTTTTCGTGGATTTAATTTTTTTATTCACTGTGTATATGTGTTCAAATGCTGAAGCACTTGAAAGCGTTTTTCACAACCAACTGTTTTCTCACACGCTCGGCAATAAAGAATTTCGTTATCCGTACTTATCATCTCCCCTTCGAACTCCCGCTGATACGGCTGTAATTTAGTTTTCTGACTTACTTTCACTTTCGGCATGACTACAGAAAGCTAAACAAACTTAACTACAGACTAATCACCACTAATGTGAATGGCCCCCAACTTCAAATGAAGAAGCGTAACGAACCTCATAGAGACTTCGGAAATAAATAAGTGAAGTCCCTTATCGGTTGAATAGTATTACGTTGATAGCGGCTACATGTGAACGCTTCCGACTAATCTCTTCGCGGCCCTTTTGATGGTACGCGAATGAGGCAAGTTAAGAGTAGAGGGACCGACCAAGTCCTGTCCTGTGTATTGCATCAGAAACATCAATCATGACGAAACGTTGAGTCAATATGGAACATATTCTAATACGGAGTAGAAAAATTGTATACACATCACCATGAATGAAATTTTGAACATAAAATTAAAAAATATGTATCATACATATTTTAAAACGGAACTATGCAGTATAAATAGATATCTTAGAAAATATGATGCTTATTCATTAAAAACAGGCAAAATATGCGTTTATATGCATCATCAAACCATGTCCAAAATTTAAGGAATGAAGTAATTCATAAATATATCCAAACGAGCATAAGTTTCTGGTTGCAAGAAAGAAATATGCATTTCCATAAAAATCCAGTCCCCAGTAATAACAAATGTAAGAAAGAGACAGACAGTGACTAATTCAAAGATAATGTCGGGAAGATTCTGAACACAGAACCGAACGCAAGACGTGCGAAATATCAGGCCACGACAGTCGTGTCTTCTGAAATAAAAAACACAGTAGCTTGTGGTTTATTACATGTTTTGTATAAAGCGGGATGGTACCCGAGATTTCGTAATAGAAGCCACCTACACTGTCACGTGTAGGTGGCTAAGCGTTCGGATGATTGAATTTATTAACAGATTGGTTACAAGCACTCTCTCAATTACGCTGAAATTACACAGCGCTATCAATGAGTTACATACACCAGATCTTCTAATCCACCGTTGCACTCACCGTCGCACATATGAAGTCTTCTTCAATAATCGAAGCGTTTTTATCATTTTCATTGCATAAAATCGGCCATCATCCGCATCGCCCCTCTTTTGAACCAGGAACACGTTTGCAAACCCGCCGATTCCCAGAATTCCCATCTGTCCTGGTCAGACACCTGTTCGTTATTTTGGCGTTTCTCTTTCAGACCATCTTCTATTTTGTCATGTTTCTGAACATCCAGCTTCTTTTTCAATTCACTTATAATATTGTTCTTTGCCTGTTTATTTTTACTGAACTGCATAAGCTGGCAAGCCATTTCTTCCATAATTCTTTTCATGTTTTTCTCCATCTCCCAGATTTCATTTTCTAATTCGTGTATTCTACCAACTGCTTCTGCAAGCTCTGAACTCGCGTCACTTAAGTCCGGCGTCTCTCTAGTTGCCTGGGATGCTGAGCCGACAGTCGTGCTAGGAGTTGTGGCGAAAACTTCCGTGGCAACTGTTGCTTCCGTTTCTACTTGCACCGTCTCCAAATTACTCGTATAAGACTCTTGCCTTGATGCAGCTCCCCACGCTTCCATATTCGACAACTCGACCTCAGTTTCTGCATGTGCAGTATTCCTCTCCTGTGCCAAGTCTTTTAACCTGCGAAAGCAGCCGCCGAAGACACGCCCGCAGAACTTCTTCATTCTCTTCCAACGTTCCATTTCGTAGTAGATAACTCTAAAGAATAACTGAATGACACTACTACTCTTACGTGCCTAGGACATCAACTGGATAATCAAGAGTCGTACTCAATACTGAATCCGCATTGACGAGCTCTTTCTTTATGTAGCTTCCGCCCTGACCACACAGAAAACGTTTTTGCTCCTTCCCTAGCAACAGTCCCTGCACGGATTTCCTGTTGCGTGACGTCACAGCCTATTGGGGAAGGGTGTTTACCGAGCGTTGTTACGCAAAGAACACTCGTTGCTACAAAGATTCCTACGCAACCGTCTCAACAATTTCCATTGTTTTGTTGCCCAGCGATGGACGACATATAAGTGTTTCCTAGCAACAGTCGATACACGGACTCCCCTGTTGCGTGACGTCACAGTCGAGCGGGGAAGGGTGTTTACCGAGGGTTGTTACGCAATGAACGCTCGTTGCTACGGATATTACTACTAGGCAGGTTTGTTGCTCGGCTGATTTTCCACCCTGAAGATGTAGGTGATATATTCCTCCGAAAACATCGGCTCATATACGTACTACAGAGTGCTATATCCAGACTTTGGCAATTTTTCTAACTACCTCTGTGAGAACCTCAAATCCTACACACTGTGTCCTCTTCCACCGCCTGTATATTCGCTTATCTATACAGACGTGCAGATAAGTGTATGTAGAAACTTGTGTTGTTTGTAAGTACCTAATGTCTGTGTTTAGATGTTCGAGTGAACACAACAAATCTCTTTGTTACTTTGAGGAAGAGAATTCTTGACGCGCATGTTGGCTGTGGGGACATTAGCATTAAGGCAACTGCTCATGACATCTTACTGAAACGCTGGGAACTGAACATCAATACAGCGTGCTCAGCTGAATCTGCAGCGCTGCGTAATACACTGGTATTAATAAGGCGTGCCATAGCTCAGACGGTTATCCGACGGCTTCTCACGGTGGAGGTTTCGGCCCAATCCCAAAATAGTCCATATCGGGAATTGTGGTGGACGAAGTGGCACTGGGGCAGGGTTCTCTCCGAATACATTTGTTTCCCCGTGCCTGTTATCATTTAATTCATATATCGTCAGAGGCTGGTCAAACAATCCTTAGGTTCATCTGAGACCGTATACCGCTTGGGTTTTTAAGATCAAGTCAAGGAAGATGGGATAGGTATATCATGTAGCACGCAAGGAAAAGGCGTGAATATTGTGATTTGGTGGGAAAGCCAGAGGAGCACTAAGAAGATCTAGATATAGGCGAGGATAATATTGAAATGGATCTTAGAGAAAAAGAACGGCGTGCTATGGACTGGATTCGTCTGGATCAGGATAGGGCGCAGTGGAAGGATCTTGTGAATACAGTAATGAACGTTCAGGTTCCACAAAATGTTGGCACATTCGTCAGTAGCTGAGCGAGTAGCATCTTTTCAAGGGAGACTCAGTTTCATGTAGCTTTCTTTCTTTTCTTTTTTTTTTTTAAGTTTCTTTGGATGGGGGTCAGACTGATACCAATTGATACGTCGGCCATGAACTGGCCTATTGTACAAGCCCCAGATTGTAGATGATGAATATGGACCAGTCGGCGGGACAAGAAGTGGCAGGGTAAACCGAAGTACTCGGAAAAATCCTGCCCCAGTGCTACTCTGTCCACCACATATCCCACCTGATCTGGGCTCGTTGTGGGAAACTTGAGGTTAACCGCCTGAGCTATGGGAGGGCTTCCATGTAGTTACTATGTTTGTTAGTTAGGTACTTGATGTTAACCCACTCTAGAACTAAAGCAGTAACGAGAACTCAGCCATGGGATTTATTTATGTTAATGCAAGCAATTCTTTGTGACTAGGAAAAGAAGTTGAATTGTGGTCCCTCATCGGAAGCAAACCTCAGGCTTGTTACTGAAGGCACGGAGAATAGGAAAGCAATCGGGAACGTATGGCAGACGTACACATTTCCTATTGAACCACGAGACGAAATGCCTCTTGGAATTCAGAGAGGGGGGGTGTCCCGAACCTGCCAGTTCGTTTTCTGCTTTGCTGCGAACACAGAAATCTTTATGGACTGGCTACAGAACAATTTCATACAAGGAAAGAACCTACAAAAGTACTTCTGATCTTAGATGACCACATCCTTTCATTCTGGGCTTAAATATTTATTTCGCTGCATTTTTTCGAACCGCTCAAGGCATTGTTTGTAACCCTCAGACCGATCATTTTCAACTCGATGAAAACATTCATCATCAAACTTACTATACCTAGATACAATACATAGCAGTTCAGGTCGAAATATAACGCGACATCAATCAGGCAAGTTCCTGCGTACGGCGCGGGAATTATCCATGCGATCCTCAAACATTTCCAGAATGCTCGCCATACCAGAGCATAGAGGAGGAGCCGACAAACCTTTGGAGGAAAAGACGTGTCAGCGTCACAATTACACACCTCGTACCTACAGCATCTACAAGCTTACATTCTGTGAACGGCCCGAATGTACATATCTTTCGAGCATATCAACCCCATCACTGTTGTAAAGATGCCGAAGTTCACTGGACGCAAGAAGCACAGGACGAAATTAGTGATCGTAGCTGAACGACGTAACGAAATGCGAAAAAAAATGAAAGAACGATCAACAAGAAGCAAATATGTGAAAAAAATAAAAATATGAATCAAGAGAAATGGATATAAGCTTTTCTTGTAATAGGCCGTGGAGGTCCATAGGGTTGTGAGACGTCCAGTTTCCCAAATTTTCTAGACAGTTGGCTCACAGATGGCGTTGAGTTTGTCAGCCTTACGCCCCGGCCGACCTTTACCCCCAGGAAGGTTCGTGTATTAATTTTTTTTGAGGCTGAGTCAACCCCAGGGCCATAGTTGCGGCTGGAAGGATTAGATAAATTGAAAAAATACAATTATCTCATCAGGAATCAAGCAGTGCCAGACAGTGACTAATTTAAGGATAACGTCAGGAAGGTTTCGAACACAGAACCGAACGCAAGACGTGAGCCACGTCAGGCCACGACGTGCCTTTTGAAGTAAAACAACACAGTATCTTGCAGTTTTATTACATGTTAATATGTAACGCGTGATGCTGGCCGACATTTCGTTCTAGAAGCAGGAATATTATAAATGACTGGACTTCCGTGACAATTTACACTGTCACGTATAGGTGGCTACGCGTGACAAAATGACGGGTTCAAGTTCGATAATGGGATTTATTAACAGATTGGTTACAAGCACTCTCTCAATTACACTGAAATTACACAGCGCTATCGATGATTTACATACACCAGATCTTCTAATCCACTGTTGCACGCACCGCCGCCCATACGAAGGCATCTTCAATTATGGAAGCTTTTTTTAATCACTTTTATTGTACAAAATCGGCCATCATCCGCACCGCCCCTCATTTGAACGAGGAACACGTTTACAAACCCGCCGATTCCCAGAATTCGGAGAAATTCGAACTGTGTTGGATCTGCTCCATCTGTCCTGGTCAGACTCCTATTCGTTATTTTGGCCTTTCTTTTTCAAGCCATCTTCTATTTTGTCATGTTTCTGAACATCCAGCTTCTTAGTCAATTCACTTATAATTTCATTCTTTGCCTGTATATTTTTACTGAACTCCACAACCTGGCAAGCCATTTCTTCCATAATTCTTTTCATCTTTTTCTCCATCTCCCAGATTTCATTTTCTAATTCGTGTATTCTACCAACTGCTTCTGTAAGCTCTGAACTCGGGTCACGTAGATCCGGCGTCTCTCTAGTTGCCTGGGATGCTGAGCCGACAGTCGTGCTAGGAGTTGTGGCGAAAATTTCCGTGGCAGCTGTTGCTTCCGTTTCTACTTGCATCGTCTCCAAATTACTCATATAAGACTCTTGCCTTGATGCAGCTCCCCACGCTTCCATATTCGACAACTCGACCTCAGTTTCTGCATGTGCAGTATTCCTCTCCTGTGCCAAGTCTTTTAACCTGCGAAAGCAGCCGCCGAAGACACGCCCGCAGAACTTCTTCATTCTCTTCCAACGTTCCATTTCGTAGTAGATAACTCTAAAGAATAACTGAATGACACTACTACTCTTACGTGCCTAGGACATCAACTGGATAATCAAGAGTCGTACTCAATACTGAATCCGCATTGACGAGCTCTTTCTTTATGTACCTTCCGCCCTGACCACACAGAAAACGTTTTTGCTTATTTCCTAGCAACAGTCCCTGCACGGATTTCCTGTTGCGTGACGTCACAGCCTATCGGGGAAGGGTGTTTACCGAGCGTTGTTACGCAAAGAACACTCGTTGCTACGGATATTCCTACGCAACCGTCTCAACAATTTCCATTGTTTTGTTGCCCAGCGATGGACGATATATAACTGTTGCCTAGCAACAGTCGCTACACGGACTACCTGTTGCGTGACGTCACAGTCTAGCGGGGAAGGGTGTTTACCGAGTGTTTACCGAGATCCTCATGTCTCTAGGAGACCTCTGAGCAAAATTAGGCAAAACTTTCGCACCCAAGTAGTGTCCAATGCCTCTGGTAGATGGGGGAAGTATCAGGTACCGAGGACCGACCTCGCTGGCTGAACGGGGCTCATAGCACGCACCAGTACCGATAGGGTATGGCGACTGGTAGAATATCAAAGGGGGACGTACAATAGACTATTAGTCGCGGTGCATGGGGAAACCCAGCCCCTCCAATAATAATAATAATAATAATAATAATACCCCACACTCTAGAACTAAAGCAGTAACGAGATCTCAGCATCGGGATTTATTTATGTTAATGCAGGCAATTCTTTGTGACTAGGAAAAGAAGTTGAATTGTGCTCCCTCATCGGAAACAAACCTCAGGCTTGTTACTGAAGGCACGGAGAATAGGAAAATAATCGGGAACGTATGGCAGACGTACACATTTCCTATTGAACCGCGAGACGAAATGCCTCTTGGAATTCAGAGAGGGGGGGTGTCCCGAACCTGCCAGTTCGTTTTCTGCTTTGCTGCGAACACAGAAATCTTTATGGACTGGCTACAGAACAATTTCATACAAGGAAAGAACCTACAAAAGTACTTCTGATCTTAATGACCAAATCTTTTCATTCTGAGCTTAAATATTTATTTCGCTGGTTTTTTTTCGAACCGCTCAAGGCATTGTTTGTAACCCTCAGACCGATCATTTTCAACTCGATGAAAACATTCATCATCAAACTTACTATACCTAGATACAATACATAGCAGTTCAGGTCGAAATATAACGCGACATCAATCAGGCAAGTTCCTGCGTACGGCGCGGGAATTATCCATGCGATCCTCAAACATTTCCAGAATGCTCGCCATACCAGAGCATAGAGGAGGAGCCGACAAACCTTTGGAGGAAAAGACGTGTCAGCGTCACAATTACACACCTCGTACCTACAGCATCTACAAGCTTACATTCTGTGAACAGCCCGAATGTACATATCGGTCATATCAACCCCATCACCGCCCATCACTGTTGTAAAGATGCCGAAGTTCACTGAACCCAAGAAGCACAGGACGAAATTTGTGATCGTAGCTGAACGACGTAACGAAATGCGAAAAAAAAATGAAAGAACAATTAACAAGAAGCAAATATGTGAAAAAAATAAAAATATGAATCAAGAGAAATGGATAAGCTTTTCTTGTAATAGGCCGTGGAGGTCCATAGGGTTATGAGACGTCCAGTTTCCCACATTTTCTCGACAATCGGCTCACATTTGGCGGTGAGGTTGTCAACCTTACGCGCCGGCCGACCTTTACCCCCAGGAAGATTCGTGTACTAATTTCTGTTAGAGGCTGAGTCAACCCCAGGGCCAGAGTTGCGGCTCGAAGGATTAGGTAAATTGAAAAAAAACAGTGATCTCATCAGGAATCAAAACCCGCGACCTTACGGCTTTTAGCACAATGCCTCACTGAACTACGGTGCCTCGTGTCCCTAACAGAAAAGGAAGACAAAGGGAAATTCATGAAGTTCACACAGGGTCTATTGGCACACGGAACGGGAGAGCGATCATATTGATTAAGGTATTATTTCTATGCAAAATGAGTACCAGGTGTGGCTGCATTGAACGTGATGACCCTCGTATAGATTGTTTGCTTTTCGCGAAGTTCTATGTTTTGAACTAAGGTGAGTAATGGCGCACTGACATGTAAACATGTTTGTCATAATGTTTGAGGATCATTAGGACAATTAGATTCTATTAATGTGAGTGTGGCATAATATTTGCAAATCAGTTACTATGGTGAAATTTTATTAAAACCTTTAAAGACTGGATTTCTTCCAAATAATATATAAAAATTCGGTCCTTACCTCACAGGAAACACACTACGTCTCTGTTACAAAGCACAACCGGTTAATGCTGTTCAGGGAAACAACCGTTGTTTATTGTGAGAATCATACTGAACACACAAATACAATCTGTTGGAAGAATACAGAGTTTTGGTATGTTAAAGCAGGTGGTATACATAATAACCACTGGTTTTTAATGGGTTAATATGTGTTAGTATCTAGTGGTATATTTTTCTGTACATAGTGGTATCTTCCCTATGCAATGGAGGGGACAAGGCAGCTTTACAACGCTTGTGCTCGATTTTGGTTTTCATTTGTTTATTATTGTACAAATGCTTTTTTTTCACTCCTAATATAAATTTTGTACCATACGGTTGAAATTATGTGTAAAAAGCCTCTGTGATTAGTCGCCTCAAGCTATGGCTGCTACCGTGACATACCTGATGCATGAATAGTTCTCCAAATTCCTCACTTTAATGAAACTGATATGTTATACCACGCACACAGCATACGATCGGTCATTTATGTAAAGTAATGCGTCCTATGAGGGATGAACTATAGACTGTGAACTCTCACCAGTAATGAGGGTAGAAACTTATACGGAAGGTCGATATAATCTGACAAACTCTTCGTGCATGTTTTACTTCTGAGGAACAATTTTTGCATTTTAATGTATTTATTTCCCACTTCCTTTTCTTAGTTTCATGCCTTTCTGTGATAGAAAGGTAAAGTTATCCCTGCGATTAATTAATTAAGCACCACTCATGAAGACACATGGGATAATAGAGGTATAGCTCCAGCTTTCTTGACCTTGGCACTAGATGGATGTGAGTGGTAACTTTCACGCCCGACCGCTTTACCACTGAGGAAAGAGCCCCCGGTAACCATTGGACAGGAGGCTGGGTGGGCCTCAGAGCCTCTTTGGACACCGTGGAGAAAAGGAAATCTTGCCTCTACCGGGAATCGAACACCGATCGTCCAGCCAGTGGCCTGTCGCTATACCAACAGAGCTATCCCGACTCCTGGTCTTTGTATGCTTTTCCACTGATTGTATTGTAATTTTCCTGTTATCGTTAACAAAACCTGATCTCAGGTGCGTATACAGATGTAGTTATAAAGACATATAGGTTGTCCGTATAAATTACCTCTGTATACGCAACTGTGGTTCAAAGTCTCCCAGAACTCTCAGAATCGTGAGACAGTAAATTTGATCATGAGGCCCGCGGGACTCGGAACCAATAATGACTGTGCTGGCGAGTAGTAGTAGCAATTTAGCCGACCCGACATAACTCGTGGGTAGTCTAGTGATTGAGGTTAGCTCTTTCTAATGGATCCAGCAGTGTACATGCCTCCCATCTGTTCACCTGACGATCCAGTTTCCGAAAAGCTGTGATGTTTAGAATACCGGACGATGAACAAGGCCCAAAACTCAGAAATCCCGACAAATAATTATAGTTTAAGTATTATTACAGTAATGCTGACATTAGCTTATGGAAACATGCTGACTGACGTCTTGTGTCTGTTTACTGAATAGCGATTGCTGAGCCCTTTAAGCCCCAATGGTCACTATATGTACCACCTACTTTAACATGCTAACACTGCATTCTACGAACATAGTATGCTTGTGTGTTTCGTATGGTTCTAACAACAAACCCCGATTGCTTCCCTAAACAGCATTAACCGGCCGGGCTTTGTGCCGGAGCCGTAATGTGTTTCCTGCGAGGTACGAGCTGAATGTTTATATATTATTTAAAAATTCAGCCTCTTAAAGTGTTAAAAGATACAAATGTATGTTTCTGCTTGCTTAGTGAAATACAGACTTCTTTAGCTTTAGGTAAGCATTTTTAATGTGGTATACTGACAAACCTCCTATCCAATGGGTACTAGGGGCAATTTCCCAGAGGGTAAAGCGGTCGGAACGTGAAACTGATCACTACAATCCGTGTAGTGCCGAGGCCAAAAACGCTTGGAACGCTAACTCTAGTTCTACATCTTACTGCTACTTTTTTTGTATTGCTAGTGGGGTGGGACTAAGTTCCTTGTACTGCGGCCACTTCTGGCCTACTGTACCAGCCCCAGATGATAGGTGAGGATGATTGTGGAGCAATTGGTGGAATGAAGATTGGTAGGGGAAACCGAAGTACTCGGAGAAAACCTGCCCCAGCGCCACTTTGTCCACCACAAATCCCACTTTACCAGACCTGGGATCGAACCCGGGCCGCCGCGGTGGGAAGCCAGGGACTAACCGCTTGAGCTATGGCCGCGGCCTAGCTTACTGTTACTTATTTGTGTGATCCAAGTCACTTTAATTAAAGAATGTCCTGTGTGAACATTTCACTTTGCATCTTCTTAGTAGATGTGATATGAGGTCACGTGTTTCAAAGTCAATAATGAAATCGTGTATCTAACACCTAAAGATGAGCCTTTAAGGGGCGAAACATGTAGTGTTGACTTTAAATTAATCAATAAAAACATTGTTGCATTTGACGGTTGGTTTTAATGCCTTTAGTGTCCTTCACAGAAAGTCGGTGCTGTAGCTGTGAAACAAGTAGAAGGTAAATAGTATACGTACATAAAACTCTGGGGGGGGGGGTCTTACCCAGTTTTTAAGATCAGATGTTACGATGACGTGTGAAATCGTATAAGCTTACTTTGAATTTCCTTGAAAATCTTATTTCAGTTATATTTTAATGATGTACATACAAAGTCTAAAAGTAATTAATACAATGTTTTGTTTTAAATCTGATCGAAAAATATGAAAGCGCTTCTTTGGCCGAAGATTTTCAGGAATTGAATGCGCAGCAGGCCTAGAATAAAAACAAAAATTTGGCAAGGAAGTTTGCTCCTTATTAAAAAAATAACGGGGAAAAAAAAAGACGTAAGTTCCCCCTTCGCCAATCTGTATATTTTTTATAAGGCTAGAGTTTGCGCTATTAGTTCAAAAAGCAGACTCATCCGACAGAAACAAAGAACGTATGGCGTATACCACCGTCCCTGTCCCCAACAAGCACTGGAGAAAGCAAGCGAAGAAAATCGGGGTTCATTTGCGAACCCTTCAGAGGCCCCCCTCTCTGCCCGTGGACTTTCTTCACCGACACGCACGAGGGCACCCTATTCGACAAAGTGTTTGGTTGGTGCTGCCCTCTATGTACTAGAATGTAAGAAATGTGACGTATCCGCTGTGACATCTTTGTAGTGGGAGGTAGACACATGTTGGGTTCAGCTGTTCGGCTTACGCAACATCCAGGCCGACAGTATTGGTAGATGTGACGCACTCGCTGTGACGTCAGCGGGGTGACGCGACCGTGTATCCAGCAAGAGGCATGGTTCCACAACTGTCTCCTCCGGTCTCCTCCGCAGCACATGGACCGACCTCACTGTTTAGTCACCTCCTTCAAAACCTTCTTTCGTGGTTTATTTCACTTTCACTTTATTTCACTTTATTTCATTTCTTCTTTTCGTAGTTTCCTCATTCTCATCCTCTCTTTCTTGCTCTTAAATTCTTTTCTTTTGCCCTATCTGTCCTCTTTCAGTCGTCCTTTCTACGCATCTTTATTTCCTTCATTTGTTCGTTTTTTCTTTCACTCTTTCTGTTTCTGTTAATTTCCTTCAAACACTCGTTTTATCCTTCATCCATCTGTTCATTCGTTCTGTCGCTAGTTCTTTCTTTTTCGTTATTTTTGTTATTACCTCAATCCGCTTTTTCTTTTTTACCTGTTATTCTCTTTTATTCTCTTGTTCTTTACTTGTTTCTCTCGTTTTCTTCCTTTTACTTCTTATTTCTCTCATTCCTTCATCATGTCTTTCCCCTTCCTTTCTCTTGTTCTCTGTTTGCTTCTTTCCGTCGTTCTTTCTATTTATCTTTCCATCACTTTTCCTGCCTCATTTATTTTAATTTTTTCACGCTCCTTTCCCTCGTTCCTTCTTCCTCCTTTTCGTTATTACCCTTTCCCTTTTCTTTACTTCCTTCTTTCTTCGATTCGGAAAGATTATCGTGGAATGTTGTGTTGAATACATGTTTCAAACTACAAGGCATAATAATAGTTTACCCTGACATGTTTACGATAATGATGCAAGGTGTCTATGACCTCTCGTTAGTGCATGCCAAACAACAGGAAAAGTGATAAAGTATTCATTGCAAACGTCTTGTGGCTGTGAGACTGTTCATGTTGAAGCTGCACATCCACAGCAGTTAATTTCGTTACATCAGCAGTTCACGATATCTCTCGCGAAACATCAACTCTGTCTTCGCTTCTGCAGTTCTGCTCTACCACCTCACATTAAGTTTTCTGGCTATTCACTCTCGCTGTCGGCGAAAATATTTCATTCACTTCAATCAGGTGCCTCGCGCGTAAAAAGATCTTCTGACCAATAGTTCACACTTTCTTGTGAACTGTGAACTGAACACATTCCAGTAGTGCTATGTTCATGACGAAGACATTACTGGGGGAAGGACACAGAACTATGACAAAAATCATAATATTACTACCAAGTAATACCAACTTAAATCAAATTGTGTTTAACGGAGGCATGCGGTAGCGTAGTTGGTTGAGGCATTATGCTACAAGACGAAAGGCCGCGGGTTCGAGTCCCGATAAGGTGTTTTTTTTTTCAATTGACCTAATCCTTCCAACCGCACTATGGCCCTGGGTAGCTTCAGCCTCTAACAGAAATGACTACCAGGATTTTTCCTGGGTGGTGAAGGCCGGCCGGCGCGTAAGGCCGACAATCTCACCGCCATCTGTGAGCCGACTGTCTAGAGAAAATGTGGGACCCTCAACGTCTCACACACTTATGGGCCTCTATGGCCTGTTACAGGGATAACTTTTTTTTTACCTTTATATTATAATAAAACAAAACGCATTAACATGACTAACTCCGTGAAGCACAGTCCTCTTAACGAAAATCTATAGTACCTCATATGGCCAAGACATCCCATACTTCTCGTGGATCCCGAAAATATTCCACACTTTTTGTGCCTTCACGTAAGTCCATCACTGAACCCTATTCTAAACCAGAAGAATCCATTTCACGTCCTCACACGAAACGTATGAAAGATTGGATTTAGTATTAGGTATTTTCCCACTCACGACTCTTCCCGGCAGGTTTCCGACTGAAAATCTGTATTATTTCTTGTTTCCTCTCATGCGTGCTGCATGTCATTTTCATCTTTCTTGATTTTATCACTCCAAAAATTAGTCATTAAATTCTGGGGAAATGTAGCTCACCATCGTAGTATGATTGCTTAACTTAAAATGAAGAAGAATATTGTGTTTTAATGTAGTCCTGTAGACGAAATTAACTGGCTTAGTTTTATATACATTGAACCCCTCCCAATCGCTACTTCGTCATTCGCGGTATATCTAATGTATGCCTCCTTTGCATTCGCGCCCCCACCCCCTGGCCCCATAAATACACGAGTTTGCCGCCGCAGCATGGCGGCGCTGATGGACAAAGCGGTGAAACGCGATCCTGCAACAAAGACGAGCCTCCAATTTAGGGGTAAGACTGAGGCTGCGCCTTGAAATTGGACAACACCTGCAGAAAATAGCAAAAAAAAATGCCAGTTTCTTTTTTTAGCCCAAACCTTCTTTTTCAGCCGGCCTCATCCTTTGTCAATCACCCTCTCCTGATGATTCGAAATGACTTCACCACATTATTATTATTATTATTATTATTATTATTATTATTATTACATCGCTCTTGTTACCAATACGTACACAGAGCTATTACGAAAGAATCGAACGCTATCAAAAATGTATTGTGAATAAATCAAATGAGACCCAAAACGTTATATTGCTGTAAGAAGAAGCTCAGCAATTGTGTCACGCTGTGATTATGAAGTTCTTGGAGTCACCACGCGGAGTGCGTAAGTCATACACAGTCAAAATGGCGAAACAATTGAAGAAAGCACAGTTTGTGGAGACGAATTCAGCCACATCTTAAGGCGTTGCGTTAAAGATTAAAATTATATCTCTCCTCTGCCAAAACAGGGGCACGCGGTAGCGTAGTTGATTGAGTCACTATGCTACATGACGGAAGGTTGCGGGTTCGAGTCCCGATGAGGTAATTTTTTAATTTACCTAATCCTTGCAGCCGCACGCACTATGGCCCTGAGGGCGACTCAGCCTCTAACAGAAATGAGTACCAGAAATCTTCCTGGGCCCCCCGCCCTTTACCCCCCGTAAAGGGCGGCCAGCGCGTAAGACTGACAACCTTACCGACATCTGTGAGCCGATTGTCTAGAGAAAATGTGGGAGCCTCGACGTCTCACAACCCTATGGGCCTTCACGGCGTGTGACAGGGATAGCTTTACCTTATATCTCTGCCAGAATATGTTCAGGAACGCAAAGGCAGGATTCGTCAAGCTGTGGAGCCCACTGACACAAATGTTACGCAAAGCAAAAGACGAGTTCACACATCATTTAGATGTGGTCAGGGTCATCTGCGAGCCCACACTGAGAGATCGATAAAAATGCTTTTGTGTTATTGCTTTCAACAGTGTGACGTTGGTCTGTCTCAATAAATTTTTAAGTGTACATTTCCTTTGTAATAACCCTGTACAGAATATTAGTTATTGGTTTTTCTCTGTGGTCCCATTTCTTATATACTCACTTTTCATCCCCCGTATTTTGTGGTGCCATAAACGTCACCACTTTTTCCCACTGAAAAGTGATCTGCACATTCGCGGCGGCTTGCACGAAAGTGACAATCGCGAATATGAACCGTTTACTGTGCAAGAACTGCCGAATCACTTCAAGATTAAACATTTTGTTGGTTTAATGAGCCTATTTTCCGCCTGCGACATGTTCGTGTTCCTAGATATTTTGGCCATATCTCTTTGACATTATTTTCAGTTTCCCTTTTTGTTCCATACTGATCCGGGATAGCGTTAGTCGGTATAGCGACTGGCTACGGGTTGGACGACCGAGAGGTCGAAGTTCGAGTCCCGGTAGGGTCAAGAATTTCATCTTCTCCAAGTCGTCCAGACCGGATCTGAGGTTGAGGCCCACCCCACCTCCTATCCAGTGGGTACCGGGGACTCTTTCCGCCGGGTAAAGCGGCAGGGGCGTGAAGCTGACCACCAGCGAGTTCCGCGATCAAGAAAATGTGGATCTACACATCAATTCCCCCATACGCCTTCATGGCGCGGTGCTTAATTAGTTAAGCACAGGGACAAATTTACTTCTGCTTTTACTGCAAATTTCTAACATACAATTTTCAATATGATACATGTTACCTGTTTTGCATTACACAGCGATGAGTGTTTAGCTTCACGTTTCGGTTGCTTTACCCTCCGGGTAACAATTTATGAGAACCCACTGCATAGAAGACTGGCTGTGTCCTAGAGCCGATTTGGACACTGTGCCGATATAAATTCTACCTCTGATAGGTAACATAAAGTTAAATGACCCCTGTGCTTTGTTAATCACCGCGATCTGAGTACGTCTGAGGGAGAGGATGTAGCACATAGCTCCACATACTCTGAGCCTTGGAAATGGATGGAGTGGTCAGTTAGATGCCCTGACCGTTTTACACCCAGGGAAAGAACAACCGGTCCTCATTGGATAGGAGCCAAAGTTGGCACCGGAGCCGGTCTGGGCGCAACAGAAAAGAGAAAAACTTCTGCCGGAATCCCAGTTCCTCTATCATGCAACCCATTACCTAGTCACTACACCGACTGACCTACCAAACAAGCAATCTCCGTGGCCTGTAGTCCGCAAACGAACTATACCGCCGAGCGACCCCCGCTTGTCGGGCAACTTTAGCGGAGAGAGGGAGTCGCGTGGTCAGCCGACTGACCTACCCCTACTCCCAAGTTCAGTCTTCATATTCCTAATACCCCACTAATTCAATACATGTTACAGAGTAGTTCTCGACCGTTTGATGTTTATTCCGCTGACAGATGTTCAAGCAGATTCCTTGTTATTATGGCAGCCGAGAGTCACATATTACAGACTGACCTAACTGATATCCATATGAAGCCAATTGAATACAGTTAACATCTTCATAACCTATTCATATGTAGACAGGCATATACGCTGATGTCACGTCACCAGATGCAAAACCAAATCGCGCCACAAAGACAAATGATGAAATCTTCGAAGAGGTTGGTACTTACAATAACAAAATAAATTTACATTCAGGAAAAGTAAAGACCGGATGGAATTGCGGCAGCAGCTCAAATGAAATACACCTATACAAAAATATAATCGTTTTGCATAGGTGAAACTTCGTCTGTCCCTGAGAAGTGCATGGGCTGGGGAGACCAGTCGGAAGTGCGAGAGCGGCAACTAGACGCTCGAGGAAACTGTCACTCCTTACCACTTATTCTTAGAATGATCAGCTGAAGGAGGATGGGGTTGGTGGGGCATGTAGCAGGTACTCGGAGATGATAAATCCGTAGAAAAAACATCCGGATAATATTACATTTCCTGTTTCTCTATTTCCTGCTCTAATGCAACATTCACTTTTGTTTTAAAATGTCTTTACAATCACAATGACATTTCCTAAAATGTCATTAAAATCATTTGTTTAATGTTGCGACACGGAAAGTGGACGAATGAACTTTATCCGGGGAAGAGGGGAAAGGGAGCACTTGGAACACATAAGTATAGATGGTAGGATATTATTAAAATGCATCGGAAAGAAACAAGATATGAGGGTGATTGGATTTAGGTGGATCAGGATAGTGCCTAGTGACGGATTCTCATGTTCAAAGGATGGTCATAAATGGTAACTGTGTGCGGGGTCGACTCAGCCTCTAACAAAAATAAGTATCAGGAATCTTCCTGGTGGGTAAAGCGCGGCCGGCGCGTAAGCCTCACAACTTCACCGGCATCTGTTAGTCGATTGTCAAGAAAATGTGGGAGCCTCAGAAGTCTCACAGCCCTATGGGCCTTCATGACCTGTTACAGAGATAGCTTTACCTTACCTTTTATGTGGGAATTTGGAAGGAGACAGTCATGTTCTGCTTATTATTCGCGTTGGGAGACTGAGTGAAACCCCGAAAACCTAAGTCACAATAGTCATTAACATGAGCCACACTCTAATGGGCTGTTTAAGCTATATACATTATTTACTGTAAATGAATGTCTGCTGCGTTGGAGGTGAGCGGTCAGCTTCACGCCCCGGCTGCTTTACCCCCCGAGGAAAGAGCCCCCTGTACCCATTGGGTAGGATGCTGGATGGCCCGAGAGCCGGTCTGGATGATGTGGAGAAAATTCTTGACCGTACCGGGACTCGAACTCTGACCCCGCAGTCGTCCAGCCCATAGCCAGTCGCTATACCGGATCTTGGGGGCCCAAGAGCCTGCAGAGTATCATGAAGACGCATTGGTACCGAATTCTGAGGGAGGGACTGCAGGATATATCGTGCCAGCAGAGGGCCTCCTAACTTGCAGAGTGTCACCCAGGTAGAGTAGCGGTAATGCTGCTGATTCATATTCGGGAGGTATTAATTTCGAATTTCCTGAGTGAAGCTTTCATGATGTTCTTCAGTCCGTCCAGGTAGATGCTGCGATAGTAACTCGATTAGTCCACGACTGCTTCCTTCCAAATCCTTCCCAATTTATCATTCGTGAACCGTCCTATCACCGACGCTGTATAGTCTCGATACAAAGGGCGTCGTTAAATAACAAAGGAAAGGAATACACGGCGTCACACCCCCTTCTTCAGCTTACTTGAGGTTCAGTGTTCAAAGTTTTGTGTGAATCACAAGAACGTTTCTGCAGACGAGATCATTCCCGTCTCTTCGAAGAAAGGTACTTGAGTAAAGGTGATGTGAGACTGTGACATAGCTGAAGCTCTTAGTGGCCGGCTGCCCACCGCGGCGGCCCGTGTTCGATTCCAGGTCAGGTCATGTGGGAAATGTGGTGGGCAGAGTGGCGCTGGGGCAGGTTTTTCCGAGTACCTCGGGAACACAGTAATGAAAATTAATTTCTTGACAAATTGGGCAACTATTAGCTTCTCGGGGCCTCTGTTCAGTGACGTAGATGAAACATCAAAGTTTATGAAAGAAATAACGACCAGTTCTTGAATTTATTCTTCCCTTAATCCAGTCATGTGTACTGTACAGCATTTACAGTTCCTGTATGGCGCAGCCCCGATGACAGTGGTCGCGCGGTCTAAGGCATGAACTGTCTTCGCTCGATCGCTGGGACCGTGGGCTCGAATCCCATTCAAGACGTGGATATGTATGTGTTTATTCTGTGTCCGTGTTGTCCTGTGTGTAGGTAGCGGCCTTGCGACGGGCTGATTACTCATCCAAAGAGTCCTACCGTATGTGTAAAAAAGATTACGAAACTGAAGAATAGGTCAGGGCCCAACAAAGGGCTGTAGAGCCACTGATGAATGAAAATGCATGAATATCGTGCAGCTACGAGCAATGAGTACGCAACGTCACGGGGGATGTGAGTTTCTCACGGCACTACCGTATTCTGGGATGAAATCTTCAGGACGACGAAGGCTGCGCGTTCCTCCGAAACTCCACTAAACATCTACGACACTACACGCGTCAGATCTTATTGTTTATACTCATCTGTGTGAGAACTCTAGGCCTCAGACAGTAATCCTCTATCGGTAGGATAATCCATACAAAGTGTGACAAATTCGGTAATATGAAAGCCAAGCTATTTTCTTCCATGTCACTCTTTTACCCTGAAAATTAAGAGAGCACGTTCCTTCGGAACATCGGTAAACATATGCTGTATTGTACAGCGCGTGACATGCCAGAAGACAGTATTATTCATGCAGTAGCATCGTGACTGAAATCATTTCGTGAACCTGCCTTCACAGAACATGTACGTAGAAAACCTCCAGCCTCCGAAATCAAAATGGAAAACATACCTCTCGTTCTACATGTTCAGTTCTCTCTACAAACGAGAGCTAATCTTGCGGACCTGCTGATATGAATCACTGATTTGCTTTGAACTGCGTTCTGTCCGTCTGTGTGAAGGGCAGTAGGTGTAGAGTCTCTTGTTCACACGGTGGGAAAATTTCTTGTCGGAATCGTTTCTGAGAAGTCCACTGGACCTACAGCTACCAGTAATTAATAAATTACCTAGTTATTATACCATGGAGAGAGCCGAAAGGTTCTGTCCAACTTCATCCGAATGTCACAGTCGACCCACGTTCATCTTCACAGCATCCCCATGTATGAGTCAACCGATAAGCATACTAGAAAAGCATGGAGGGGGGGGATTTTGGAAACAGATGAAGTAACGTCGCTGTCACGTGACACAGTGATTATAAACGGGTACTACACATAACTTAAATCTCAGGCAAAGTGGTGACTTATATTACGTTTATTTCTACTGGAATCAGTTCTTTCCCGTTCATGTTACCCTTTTTAGATTTGTGTTTTGATGAACAAGAGTGGAAAATTGTGTTCCACTAGAAACTTCATGCAGCCCCTTAAGCACGAATAGCCGCTCGGCTTGTCAAGAAAATCCCAGCTTTTACGGAACTCAGACGTTTATTTAAGCCTGTTCAAAAGAGTCCGCCACTGAATCCTGTCCTGAACAAGATGGATCCAGCCTGCACTCTCAAATAATAATTATTTAAGATTTATATTAATATTTTCTTCCAATTTATGCCTAGATTTCCCAAGTGGTCTCCTCTCTTCAGCTATTACAGTTAAAATGCTGTACGTGTCTGACTTCTCTTCATTGCGTGCTACATGCCTCTGGTGCCTCATTTGCCTTGAGCTGATATCTGGGGAAGTAATCAAATTATGAAGCTCCTCGCTATGCAGTTGTCTTCATGTTTCACCTACTTCCCTCCTCGGCACACTTCGGTGAAGACTATCATTTGGCGTTTTTTTTTCTATAGGGTATGACTAAAAATGCAGGGCAAAATCATGACATAAAGATAGGAAACAGATGTTTTGAAAATGTGGCACAGTTCAGATATTTGGGGACAACGATAACAGATCGAAACCTGATTCAGGAGAAAATTAAGAGGAGATTGAACTCGGGTAATGCTTGCTACCATTCAGTCCAGAACCTTTTGTCTTCTCGTCTGTTGTCCAAAAACATAAAAATTANCTATAATTTTGCCTGTGGTTCTGTATGGGTGTGAAACTTTGTCTCTGACATTAAGGGAGGAACATAGACTGAGGGTGTTTGAGAACAGGGTGCTGAGAAGAATATTTGGACCGAAGAAAGATGAAGTGACAGGAGGTTGGAGAAAACTGCATAATGAGGAGCTTCATAACTTGTACTCCTCACCAAGTATAATTATAATGATCAAGTCAGGAGGATGAGATTGGCAGGGCATGTAGCACGGATGGGCGAGAAGAAGAATGCGTGCAGGATATTGGTGGAAAAGCCAGGAGAAAAGAGACCAGTAGGAAGACCAAGACCAAGACGTAGGTGGGTGGACAATATTAAAATGGATCTTAGAGATATAGGATGGGATGGTATGGATTGGATTGATCTGGCTCAGGTTAGGGACCAGTGGAGGGCTCTTGTGAACACGGTAATGAACCTTCGGGTTCCATAAAATGTTGGGAAATTCTTGAGTAGCTGCAGAATTGGCGGCTCCTCCAGAAGGGCTCAGCTCCATGAGTGAGTAAGTGAGTAAGTAAGTAAGGGTAAGACTAAGTTTCACATTCATACAAAGTGCAGTTTTGCATATTGTCACGTGTTTGAATGACGACAGACGGCGTTTGAATTGGTGACTCAATTTATTGGCCACTTAACAGATCGTAACTACAATTAATTATGACGCCATCATTAATCTCCACACTTTACAAATCACTAGTCGTTTCCTGGTAACGGATCTTCACAGTGGAGATTCTTGAGCTTCTGTGCTCACGTCATTGCCCGCTGGCTAATACTTCAAAGTTACTTTACGCCCGATGGTTTACCGCCAGTCAGTTCTTCTTGATATCAGGCCCCTTGAGACTCACGACCAGAGGTGTTTCTTTTTTTTAAGCTGGACTCTTGCGATAACGGTCCTCATGTAACATCCTCTCTGAAGAGAAGATGGGCTTATCTCTTATGAATATGCTTGGCTTTCGTCAAATGTACATTTCACACATATAGCATGTTACTGAAAATTGTTCCTTTTGCACTACATACAAGTTCTCTGTCAGTACAGGCTTTACAGAGCAGATCATACCTATCTTAAGTATCTACAACGGCAGCTTAGTCAATTGAACGGTCGTAAGCTTGACCACCTCCAAGTTTAAACCTCTTATATTCTCTGTGTCTGGCTTCACCTTGTCCTATACCACGAATATGTTCCTTCTCATGATTTTGTATGACTTCTGCTTGTCGCCTGCTTATAACAACATCTCAGCATGGACCGCGGAGAAGACAGTTTCCAACAGTTCCTCTATTGTTGCCTGTGGATTCGTTGCTGCGGGAACACGTTTCTTTGAGAGATCATTACTTAGCAACAGCTGCGCATATTTACTTATTAAGAATCTGTTGCCTAGCAGAGGGCGTTGTTTCGTTTTGTTTAGCGGCCATTACCTAGCAGCGGACCTCTACAGGCTATATTATTTTAAGCCCCTGGATTTTATATATTTATAAACGATTGTTTCATATGTTACTATTATTCCCAAATATTTTAACCATTTCACATTTTCGACTTCAAGGGCTCGAATATACGAGTATAGAGTGTTAGCTACTAGACTCCATTATGTTTCATTTGTTAGAGGATCTGTGTCCACCACAAACAAGCGGTATAATTATTGTTTAGTTTACATCTTTTAGTGTTCTGGAAAGTCATCAAGTTAATAAGCATAAAACTTTCATGCTGAATTTCTTGTCTTCATTATATCATCAATGTACTTACAAGTATTTATTAAACTGTATACTACCGAGGGAAGTTTCAAAGCCCGACGTATGATTGCTCCCCATGTGTGACCCGCCCACGGCCCACCGCAGTGCTGCCAAGTGTCTCGTGGGCCGGCACAACAAGACATAATGATGTACCTAATTGTTAAGGGTCAAACGCGACGCTTTCTTCGTGATATAACTAAATTTCGACGTAAAAAGGGGCCCATAAATCTCATGACGAGAGATGCGCACTATGTAAACTTTGTCATTGTCCTCTGCCGCGTCACACGCTGATGGTTTTGATGAGTTATCCCTCCTTATTGTTAGTCACAGACGTTCGTCATCGGTTGTTAGTATCGTGCTGCGTAAACAGATGTAAAACAAAATGGAGCAGGACAGTACTTCCCACTTTTGTTCTTAAACTTGTATTATTAAGTGTTAGTAGACCTTGTAATGTGTTGTAGAGATGAATTTGTCCCATACCATGAAGACGTATGGGTGAGCGGAGTATATCTATAGTCATTCTTAACCTGGACAACAAATGGAGATAGTGTGTTACTAACACAATACCCGTACATATACTTTTATGGCATACAAAGTCATTTAAAAACCTTTCAACGTAAAAAAAAAAAAACGAAAGAAAACCTCTTACGATGACAATGCGAAGTCGATGTTGTTTTGTTGTTTACTGGCGTTTCGGAAGAACCTACTGCCTCTATCTCCAGGGTAGGATCCTAAAGATGGAGGCAAACGCTAGCAAATATCTACCAGACTATCTCAAGAGGATAGCGATCTTCATATCGGCCTGAAAACCTCGGAACTCACATGACTCACATGGTATTGTGCGTAAACTAACATGTATATAGGACTATGTATGTATGCACGTGTGTGTAGGGATAGAAAACAGAAGAACCTTACTAACTACAAGAACCAGATGAATATAATTCCAACGTTAAACTTGTTTCTTTTAGATCCATCTTAATATTATCATTCCATCGATACCTAACGCTTCCCTTCTGGTTTTCCATCGAAAATTTACCTAGTTCTCATCTTTCGCATAAGAAGTTTTCTTCTTTCATGGCAAGAGCGATGAATACGGCCCAAGGCCTCCCGTTTTCCGGGTTTCGTAATCTTGTTTATACTAGAAGTTTGGTTGGACTCGTAGATCGGGGGATCGGCCCGTCGCAAGACCTCTGCTTGCACAGGACAACAAACTCACGGAAGGAACGTAGATATATATCCATGCCTCGAGTAGGATTCGAACCCACGATCCAAACTTTTGAATGGTAAACACAATACACGCCTTACATCATGCGGTCACTGTGATCGGCTCGTTAAAGAGGTGTGACGTAGTAAATAAGCAGTCTCATTATTCAAGTACCTACAGTTTAAATCCAGTCAAGGAACGGGTACTTATGCTACGTTTAGTAGTTGACATGTGTAGTGTAGTTTAGGCCAAGTTAACTCCTTTTATCCACGTACTGATTGGCTTCTACGAGGCTGTTTACATGCAGCTCAGCCAACAGGTGGACGTGACTCGACTTCAGCAGGGATTCCCCAGCGTGGTGACCTAATAATGTCTAGCAGCCACATCGAAAAATAAAAAAAAGGGAAGCAGAAGAAACAAAAGTTTCACAGTCTTTTTTTATGGGCAGGTTGGCATTCGAGGTCATAAGGTAAACACATTGCGTGACTTGTGTACGTACTGCGCCGCATTTTTTGAGCCAGTGATTAATATATTTAATTGCTGAGGCAGCCTTAGATTTATTCCGCGCTCGCGACAGGTGTAACAGTGGGAGAAAGACACTGGGCAGCGAGCCATACTTCGGTGTGCGCTGCTTCAAGACAATTTACGTCCAGAATGTTACAAGGTACTTTGCGTAATGCATTTTGTGTCTTTTAGAAGCGCGATTTCCCTTGTCCCCAAGGTTTACTACACCGGCTACTGTACCCTTTATCAAAGAGTCCACGGTACCAATTGGAGGGGAGACTGGATAGTGCCCAGATCAGTTTGGACATGCTAAGACAAAAATAATTACCCTTCACAGGAACTGAGCGCGGACTTCTAGCTCATGGAAAATCACCTTACTGAACTGATATATATATATATATAAAACGGAAGGCTATTTGGATTGGTCATGTTTTACGCAGAAACTGCCTTCTAAAAGAAGTTATTGAAGGAAAGATAGAGGGGCTGATAGAAGTGACAAGAAGACGAGGAAGAAGACGTAAGAAGATGCTGGATAACCTTGGGGACAGAAGAGGATACTGTCATTTGAAGGAGAAAGCTCTAGATCGCAATAAGTGGAGGAATTGTTTTGGAAGAGACTGTGGACCTGTCGTCTGACAGATTACTGATGATGATGATGATGATGATGATGATGATATATATTCGTACAGCTCCAGAACTTATTGTAAAATATTTTCGTTTAGACATGATGTGCATTTAACCAAATTAACATAACCACACCTCCACTGCTGATTAATGTGTTCTAGCTATCTATGGCTCTACAGACCTTTGCTGGACCATGGCCGCTTCTTGTTTTTTGATCTCTTACACAGTCGGTAGGTCTCCTTTGACGGGGGATCAGCCCATCGCAAGGCTGCTACCTTCACACACAGGGCAGCACAAACAGAATAAACGCACACTGACATCCTTGCCTCAAGTGGGATTCGAACCCACGATACCGGTGTCTGAGCGGACGAAGATCGCGTGCGGTGACAGACCGCGCATATTCAAATTTTCCACATTCTACAAATAATTGTTCGCATTTGCTTTTGCATGTATAAAAACAGCCGCATCGGACTACGGTTCATGTATTTGGCGTTTCAATCTGTGTGGTTGAAAAAGGCGTCATTAACTAACCCCAGAATTATCACTGATAACAAGTTCGACGAGTGATGAATGGAGAATAATAAAGAACGCATTCGGAAACTGGAACTCAGAGCTAAATTCGTTGCCCCAGTCAGGTCGCCAGATGCGGGAGCTGGCAGCTGGATGACACGTGTTTCACGACACGTCACACAGTTTCACATGTGACCATGTACGGAAGACTGTATTCAGTTTGCAAAAGATTACATCAGAGGTTGGAAAACTGAAATTAAGCATTAATGAAACTTCGATACAGTGTTGTGCTAAATACATTTTCATTGCCAAGATTTTCCAAATCCGCTGTCATTGATATGGTTCTCCTAAACAGACTTCATTGAGCAGAGTTCGTCTTGACAGTAAACTAAAAAGAGCATAATAAATTCCAAATTGTTTTCGATAGCATGTACGAAATATGCTCTTTGTGACTAAATGGGATATACTGATCACAAAAATGAAGGTCCAAACACTGTAACACGCACATATTATCATGAGGACCTTGTCCAAGAGATTTTTCTCTTCTCGATAACGTCCAGACCGGTTCAAGGGTCTGCCCAGCCTCCTATAAAATGGGTACCGGGGGCTGTTTCCCTGGGGGTAAAGCGGTTGGGGCTTGGAGCTGACCACTCACATTTAGTGCCGAGGTTAAGAATGGCGCAGCTGTACTTCCGCTCTCGCATACGTCTGCATGGTTTTGTACATAAATACGAACCTAGGGATAGCCTTTACATCTCCCTGATCGAGCCCTGGCCTGAAATTATAGGCATGGATTAATCTATGCAAAGGCCCTTTTCTGTGTTAATAAAATAAATGTTTAAAGTTTCAATGTATTTCTATTATAAAAGTGTTGTATAAGTTTTTTAGTCACGGAATTGATCTAACAACGGAATTTTGGTAACTAAATACAGAAAACACAAAGCCCGACAGACTGAACCAGACTAAATCCTATTCAATTTCTTGATCTTTTACAGTCGGTAGGACTCCTTGGACAGGGGATCAGCCTGCCGCAAGGCCGCTGCCTGCACACAGGATAGCACTAACACAGAATAAACGCACACAGACATCCCTGTCTGAAGTTGGATTCGAACCCACGATCCCAGTGTTTGAGCGGGCGATGACAGTTCATGCCTTAGACCGCCCGGCCACTGTGGTCGGTAAACCCACTGTTAAAAGCGTAAAAGCACACGAAGATTTTCTGCATTGTTTATTCCGTTGTTTGAGAAAATACATTTAGTACCAGACGCGAGTGTTCGGTTGCTTTACTGACACTCGTTTTACGTACTCATTATGACATTAAGCAGTGAGGGTAGTTTTCAAGTGTGACATATTAATAATAAACAGTGACGAAACTACAAATATTTGAACTATTAAAGATTTCAGTTCAGTGTAAATTGTGTAAGGGGGGGGGGGAGCTGAATTCGGTGAGCTTATATACGGTTATGGTACCCTCAAAACTGGGGCAGTGCATTCAGCTACACATTCCATGATGTTCATGCGTAGGGCTTCGGGCAGCCGGCCTACTCGCCCCTCCACCCCCTCCCCCACGGACGGCATTTTAGCTTTATAACACCTGGCTAAGAGCAGACTTAAGGTTTTAATAAGTTCTTCTTCATACTCCATTCCCCTGCTTCTACATATAAATATTATTTCCGTGAATATTAGAATTTAGACAAGGAATTTTATCTCAGTTCTTTATTTCTTACCCACCCTTTTTCTCGGTTTCGTGTCCCTATCCCATTCTTCCATTTGTTTCTTTATCTCTTACATTCCTTCCGCCCTCTCTCTCTTTTCTCTCCTCTCTTCCTATTCTTCTCTTTCCTTCTTTACTGCTTTCGTATCTGTGCTTCCCCTCCCTCTTTCCCCTACCCGTTGTCCATTGAGGGAGCACGTTGTCGCTGCATATTACCATATTTTTCCTTTAGTGTCGGAAGAAATTGAAGGACACTGAAAAACAAAAGACGGCCAGGTGTTTGCACTGTGTAAAACAAACAAGACAGGACCCACGTGCGATTACAAGTCGTAAGTCGCATTATGTCAGTTTATTCAATCTAAGCTCTCTAGCATGTCACCATTAACTTACTTGAAGCGTACAATTCAACTTGGTTCGTTCAACTGAACAGAGCGATTTGCGTTTATAGTGCATATGTTAATACGAAGTTAAGAAGCCCCAGTTTCGGACCATCAGCCTACCGCTCTCCAACTTGAGTCCTTAAGTGACGTATTTTGATTCATTCATAACCGAAAATGGGTACACGTGGACTCCTGCTATAACTTCGAAATCTACCAACACATACGAGTATATGTGAGTTTGTCTTTATAAAAATGAACGTTCTGTAAGAATCAGACCTAATCCCATCCGGTCGCCCATTTATATATTAATTACACAACTGATGTCACAAATAGTGAATACATTTCATTTCTTTACTTCCTCCCATTGTATTTTATTGTCACTGGCTGGAACCAAAACAGCCTAAACAGTAATTGTATACAAAATTTAGTTAATTTTCTTCAAGGCCGGAAATACCATTTGTCGGTACGCACACACGATGGAGCACATGAAAGGGCGTTTATAAATTGATACTGCAAGATGATAACCTGAAATTTGACGCGACCGCAGGGTGGATAGGCTGTACATGTGTTGTACTGGGAACGCGGGAGGCCGCCCTGCAGGAGTGTCATTATTCTCAAGGTAGTGCGTACTGAGAGGGAGATGAATCACATATGCGGGAAAACCTGCGGAGCAGACATTCGGTTTCATGGTCATATATCCGACTAGACTTCGCGTGTTACCTCATACTTTCAACCACTGGAACACTGATAATGTCACGTATATTAGTGACTGTAGACGGGGGTTTGGATTGGTGGACAGATTTGTTGGACACCCACAAGTCGTAATTACAAATAATTATAACACTGTAAAGATTACTGTGCCGGTCACGGTAGCCGAGCGGTCTAAGGCATGTACTGTCTTCGCTCGCTTGGAAACTGGGATCGTGGGTTGGAATCCCATTCAGGGCATGGATGTTTAGTTTGTGTGTGTGCGTTCTTCTGTGTTTGTGTACAGATAGAGGCCTTGCGACGAGCTGATCACGCGCCCAAGGAGTCCTACCGAATGTGTAAGATCTAGAAAAACCGAAGTTAACGGAGAAGTTCATGGAGGTAGGCCTAGGACAACTGGGGCTGTAGTGCCAAGGAAAAAAACAAATTCGTGCTAGATGCCCTGCTCACCTCCTTGACTTCATCATTTTAATTATACACGTGAAAGAGTACAAGTTATGAAGCTCCTCATTATGCAGTTTTCTCCAACCACCAGTCACTTCATCCCTCTTCGGTCCAAATATTCTCCTCAACACCCTGTTCTCAAATACCGAATCAAATTTGATATGTAATGAAATTTGTTTGGGCTGTCATGTGATTGTGAACTACGCATGTCACTGTTTGTTGTCGATACATATACACGTACATCCTGAGTTCTGACGTTGTTACATTTGTGGGATGTAATTTCACAGATATTTTCACCATATTTGTAGTCACAAATATAAAAAAATCATGAAGAATATGTAGGTAAAGCCTATGTTTATGATCTATTTATGGGTCAAAATTTTGTGTAAGTACTCCCAACTGCTAATTAGTTAGCATTTAAGCAGAAAGATAAACACACATCTGACTAAACTGATATATTATTAATATGTGACCACTGACAATATTTTGAAGGGTATGAAAATCTCAAACTGTTCCTACACAACAGAACCGAAGAGACGTAATTTAAGAAGAGAGTATCCAACAAGATGGCTTTGGCGATAATGTTTTGACTTGTATTCGTGAACTGCGCCGTTCGAATCTGGATCAGGGCACCGATTTATCCTGAGTGAGATTTCTCGTAATTTTTCTCCGTCGCTCCATGCTAATTGAAGGATACTAGCTTGAAATATGCCATGTTTACTTCCTTTCATATCTTTTCGAAGTTTATCTTTCATTAATTATCCTACCTTTGCGTGCAGTGTAGTCTGAACTACTGAGAACATCATTAAATTAACCATAAATAAGAAAATAGGAAGAGAAATTTTCCTACCTACCTACCCACCCACCTGCCAGCCTGCCTACCTATGGCTTCATAGCCCTTGTGGACCTTGGCCGCTCTATCAGTTTCTTAATCTATATACAGTCGATAGGACTCCTTAGACGGGGGATCAGCCCGTCGCAAGGCCGCTATCTACACACACACAATGCACACAGACATCAATGTCTTGAGTGGGATTCGAGCCCACGATCCCAGTGTTCGAGTGGACGAAGACGGTTCATACCTTAGACCGCGCGGCCACTGTGATCGACGAAGAGAAACTTTGCCCATCCCAAAAGACGCCGGAGACCTCCACTGTCTGGAATTGTCGCTCTGAATTCCTTCGGCGGCTCTGTACTTCCGGAATTCGTGCAGAATGTAGCGCACGTCACTTTCTCCCTCTCGCTTCTGGCGGACCCACTACACGTTTCTCAGAATTAGTGAGTAATTGCTACGGAAAGGCGAAAGCTCAACAGATTTTAAATTGACGTAGGTGTGGGCACTGCCTTCGGGCTCGTATCAGAGTAAATAAGCTTCTACTTCATTCTATCAGCAGCAGCAGAATGGTTTGGGCTCTTTTAAAGGCCTGTTCCCAAAATTATAACCGTTCTTCCTACCATTTTACGTCGACCTCTTTGGTCTTTTCTGCCTCTGGGTTGGTACTCAGAGGGTAATTTAAGAAATCTATATTGCTTCATTCTTTTACGTGTTCTAGACACTTTACTTGATAGCCTTTTATGCTTGGAGGTACGAGGTACAGTAGTTGGTTGAGGCATTGTGCTACAAGCCGGAAGATCGCGGGTTCGATTCCCGATGAGGTCACTGGATTTTTCAATTTACCTAATTTTTCCAGCCGCACTATGGCCGTGGGGCCGACTCAGCCTCTAACAGAAATGAGCACCAGGAATCTTCTTGGGGGAGTAAAGGGGCGGCCGGCCCGTAAGGCTGACAGCCTCACCGACATCTGTGAGCCGACTGCCTAGAAAATGTGGAAGCCTCGACGTCTCACAACCCTACAGGCCTCCACGGCCTGTTACAGGGATACCTTTACCTTTATGTTGGAATTTATGTCAACGATTTGTATTACAAATTTTATTTGTGGTTTATTTAACGATGCTGTCAGTAGCTAGACTATGTAGCGTTGAGTGACAAGATGATCAGCGAATGATGAACGGTCGTGGCGGTCGTGGCCTAATTTAAGGTACTACTCCGATATTTGACTGGACAGACTTAGGAAAACCACACAAAAGGAATGAAGAATAGCGATTGTATAAGGAGCATGCAGTCTGTGTCATCTTGTTCGGACGTTAAAGAGGGGCTAAAATACGCTCACATTTGCACGCGCACACACACACAGACGCGGGTATAAAGTTAACGGTATTACGAGAAATACAACAGAATTCCTACCATACCATGCAGGGAACACAGTGTGGGAACGCAGAAGGTTAAATTTACTAACGGCCATTAAGGTAAAGGTAAGCGGCCTCCGTAGTCTAGAGGTAACGTTCCCACCTCATGACTCGTAGTACGCGGGATCAAATACCCGGCGGAGGTCGTCGAATTTTTAAGGGGGGGGGGAATTCAGGGAACAGGGACTTTAAGCTGTGTGTCCCGTGTCGTAACTTTACGGCACGTAAAAGAACCTCATATCCCCAAAGGGGATCACTGAGCAAAATTTCAGGACGTTTGCCGCCCAACAATAGTCTCTAAGGCCTCTGATAGACGGGGGAAGCATTATAGACACCGCTAAGCAAGTGGCCGAACTCGCTTGCTCGGCGGGACTGATGGTACGCACCATTTATCGGTAGGGTAGAGACTGGTAGAATATCATAGAGGGAAGCACAATAGATCAAACTGGTCGCGGTGCATGGGGAAACCCACCCTCTCTAAATAACTAACTAACTAACTAACTAAGGTAAAGGTACATGTGTCCTGCGCTTAATTATGTATCACGCCATGAAGACGTACGGGAGAGTGAAGGTCTTTCCACCATTCTTGACCTAGGCACTAGATGGTGATGAGTGATTAGCTTCAAGCCCTGGCTGCTTTACCCCCGTGGAAGGAGCCCCCAGTACCCATTGGATAGGAGACTGGGTGGGCCCCTAGAGTCTGTCTGGATGATGTGGAGTAAACAAAAATATCTTGCGAGGAATCAAACCCCGACCGTTCAACCCATATCCATCAGCTATGCCTGACTGAGCTGTACTAAGGGCCATTAAACATGAGTTAAGTAGACTTGGAGAGTCCAGTGCTGTTTACGAATCAGGTGATGGTGGCATGTGATGATCGAAGGTAGTATCCGGCTGTGGACATATTAAGGGAGACGATAACCCAAAGCAGCCTGCGAACCGGGCACCTCACGAACAGGATCAGCCATGAAGGTCGTGAGGTTCAAACGGCGCGTCTAGACGCATTAGCAGTAGGTTACGGTTATTTTTAATTTATTAAATTTGTAACATCGAGCATACTCACTTCCGTTTCTTCGCGGTAAGACGAAAATAAAACGATGTTTAGCAGAAACGGTTGGTTCCCTGGTCTTGGTAAAACACGCTACATCAGAGGGGTTATTTAGAGCGACTGTGATGAGAGCATGACTATATGCAGTAAACTGGGGAGACAGCGGTCGTTACCTGTTGCAGTATACTAACCCTGGCTGGGGGTCGTTGGGCCTTCCGACACTCCAGGTAGAGAAAATCACATACAGATGAGGCGAGCGGATGCTGTTCTGTTGAGGTGGCTGCGGAGCCTCTGGGCAAGGCGTAGTTTAACTCAAAGAACAGTCTTCGGTTGCAGCTAAATGATGATCTCTATTAAGTGTAAATGTGAGACAGACCAAACTCTGTGGTGACTTGGGACACCCAGCAAGAGAGATTCGAACTAAACACTGATGCTGAAGTTGAGTGACAGCATGACTGCCCCTTCTGAATGTCTGAAGATACATCCTCCTCGTCCTGGTTTTCAGGCGATTTATAAATGTTTCAGTAGTGAAATTTCCGTGACGTAGGGTGCCGAAGTTCTTCCGATTTCTCTACCCCCAAGGGGCTTTATCTTGGTATTACATTATTTACTCCAGTCCAAATGCTGTTAGAAATATATCTGTTTGCTTGGCCTGTCTGGTCGCAACATCCACTTAATTATTTCCCATGATAACCATACATCAACTTTCTTGCCAAAAAAATTTCTAGATGTCACTAAACTAATCATTTTGACAGTGGTCTAGATTCGCAATATGTGGTTCGCAACCCATAGATGCGACACCAGGATTATGTAAAAGCACTGAGGAGAAGAGTGTAACCCATATTTCCCTGCCGCTCTCCCATTCCTTGTTTCTAATCTTTTTTAGCTTCTTCCCTTCCGTTGTTTTCCATCTTCCTTTGATCTTTCTTTGCCTTTTCTTACTTTCCTTAACCTTCTTTCTCTTTCTTTGTTTTTATTTCTTCATTTTTTAGTTGTTTTTCTCTGTTTCTTATATTCGCCTCTTTCTCTCGATCTCTCTTCATCTGTCTCTTATTACTTTCCTTTCATTCTATATTCGTTCGCTTCTTATACTCTTTACTTTATTTCTCCCTTCTTCTCTAACCTATTCTCTCCTCTTTTCTTTGCCTTTCTCTCTTGTCCTCTTATGTCTCATTTATATCCTTGATTTTAGTTCTCTCATTCCACTTTTATTTATCTCTTCTTTCTCCTTGTAGTTCTCTGTTCTCGTCCTCCATTTCTTTATATCTTCTTATTTCTGGCCTTGATCCTAGTTCTCTCATTCTACTTTTATTTGTATCCTCTTTCTCCCTTTACCTTCATTGTCTCATTCTGTTTCTTTCCTTTAGCTTCATTCTTTCGTTCTCTGTTTCGTTGTTTCTTTCGTTTTCCTTTCACTTATTTTTTGTCGTCTTTTTTCTTTATTTTTCTTTCCTTACTTCCAGCCTTCGTCCTCTCTGGCTTTCCTCCCGCCTTCCTTTCTTCAGACTCCAGCCGGCTCTCGTAATGGGGAGCGGTGTTGTGACAGGCCCCATTGGTGCGAGCGAGTCAGTGCAACGTCAGCTGGAAGAGTGAGTCAGCTGGCGAGACGGATGACCTGAAGCCAGATACACGGCGTAACACAAAATGAGGTCAAGTATCAGGGTCAGCGGATCACTGGTATCGGCGCAGTGGGTAGTCAAGTACGTCACGGGGTTGAAACCCCTGACAAATACTCTATTTCTGTTTGATGGAGGCGCAGAGGCACCGCAGTCACAGAGAATGCTTCTCCTTGCTTGAACCACGCGATGTGGCTTTCGAAAATCTGTAGTGAGTGGTCTAGATTTTTCTGTTCCGTTGCTTTGAGTTGATTAACTCAAGGAACAAAGTAGAACTCTTTCACAATTTATGAAAATTTTAATCGGATAAACTTCGTTGGACACGTATTGGTCCAGCTGGTTGTCTAGCTAACTGCTGACTGACCGAATCACTCACTCAGTCCCCAATCAACTATCTGACTACTGATATAACTAACCCCTGGACCAACATTATTCATAGCTGTCTATTAAATTGGAAGTTACATCATAAGAAAAAATAGGTTATATTCCCATGTATGTATACGAGTCAGTTGGTCCAGTCCACATCATCACCTCGTATTTATTGTGACAGTTTCTAGAATTATCCTCCTCTTCTGAATTCCGGTAGCGACACCTCCTATTCTGAGTTCTTGTTGCTTTTCCTCAGTCCTTCTAGGAGAAATGAGTGAAAGCTTGAAATATTCCACGACCTCTTCCAGTGCCGTATATAGGTCTAATATATAATAGTCTTATTCAACTCGACCTCCGAAGATGACCTGTTAAATAACCTACCAATCAGATTCCAGGGTGGGATCAAAATATGTTCAGAATGCTCCGAGCCTCGTGTACGTGCGAGCGTATAGCCATGACAGGCATGCTGAAATAATAAAAAATAATAAATTTAGAATAATCTTCAGTACCTACGGTCGACGAAAGAGACGATCAAAATACAGCAACACTGAGAAGATACACTACAATTTACAGTACGTATTTATTTCAAATAAGTTCTTTTCAATCCTTCGTGTGCCATGTACGTTGGTGTCTCCTTACTGAAAGAAAGAATCTGTTGTTCCAAAGCTAATTACGCTATAAATTACGCGTATCATTAACATACACGATGTCAACAAAAGTTATAAATTGCAATGAGATCTACTTTATACGTTACATGCCTTTTTTTTTTGTAGGCTGTGTTGTTTGAGGGTTTTGTAAAGCATAGGATATATTAGACCGGCAAGATATACAATGTTATTCCACCAACATAGGCGCCGCTAGGCCTTTTCGCAAGGGAGAGAAGTCACGTTTTTAAAGGAGGAAGCCACTTTCTCAAGGGGCAGCCAAAGAATTTGCTTACATGCTTACGAGTAAGCCATTTCAGACTAATTTCACTGTTCGCACTACAGCGTTGAGGACAGAGGGCTGCGTATGTTAAAAATTGTTTTAATTTTTGGTGTTAGTTAGTTATTAAAGAGGGTGGGTTTCCCCATGCACTTAGACCTATAGTGGTCCACTGTGCTTCACTCTATGATTTCTACCAGTCTCTATATCCTACCGGTATTGGTGCTTACCATCAGTCCCGCCCAGCCAGCGAGACCGGCTCTACTGGCTGAGAAGTATCTATAATGCTTCCCCCATCTACCGGAGGTATTAGTGACTGCTGTTGGGCGGGAAACGTCCGCAATTTTGGCTCAGTGACCTCCTTTGGAGGTGTGAGGTTCTTTTACGTGCCGTAAAGCTACGACACGGGACCCACGGCTTAAAGTCCCTCCCGGAGGACTTGTTCCCTGAATTTTTCCGCCCTTAAAAATTCGACGACCTGCGCCGGGTATTTGAACCCGCGTACTGCGAGTCATGAGGTGGGAACGTTACCTCTACTACGGAGGCCGCTTAATTTTTGGTGTTAATAATTAGGTTTTCCCCATGTTGAAGCGGGTTAGAATGCCCCCACCGTAGACCTGCGAGTCGTTGAAGGGAACCCGGTGCCTGGGGGTTGGGAGTTGGTGGTTGGACACAAAGCTGACGACCTCGCTCTGTAAAAGAATTACTCTTGCGAAATCCGAAGAAGTGAAAACCGGATCACGTCTGGCAGAATTTTATACGAAAGACTCTGGCTCAGAAAGTGCTGTTCTGCTAATGATGATGATTTAGTTAAGTTTATTTCTTTGTTATATAATGTTAATTCTTTCCAAAAATTCAGTAGGAGACAATTTTTTGACACCCCCACCACCCCGGTTCCCATACCCACAACACCAGAATTACTCGAGATACGTTACGAGAACAATGCGAATGGACACATAATTAGATACAAAGACACACCGCGTTTTAAGTTAAATTTATGTTCTTCGTGAGAAAATAATTCTACCTGATTATTATTAGGAGCCGGGATAACGTAGTCGGTATAGCGACTGGCTACGGGCTAAACGACCGAGGCGTCGGAGTTCGAGTCCCGGTAGTCCAGAATTTTCTCTTTTTGACGTCATCCAGACGGCTGTGGGGCTCACCCGGCCTCTTATCCAATTGGAACCGGGGGCTCTTTCCCCGGAGGTAAAGCGTTAGGGGGCGTGAAGCTGACCACTTACCCCTAGCTAATGCCGAGGTCAAAAAAATGTGGATCTTTACATCCGCTTCCCCATACGCCTTCATGGTGTAGTGTTTAATTAGTTAAGCACAGGGACAAATTTACTTACTTTTTACTTGTCTGATTATTGTTTCTGCGAACCTTGGCTTTACTTCAACAAACACTGTCATACGGCAGTAGAACGCCATGTTGTGCTCGGAGAAGCAGCAGAAGGAAGGTGGTGAGGCCCCCCTCTGTACGTGTATGTGGACGATACACCGGTGCGAGCATGCCCTAGGCTACATGACGTATTTCATAAAGTAGGCATTTCCTTTTGAAGACCGAAAGTCTTATAGGACATTTAAGGATTTAGTTCCTACCTCACACAAAACACACTCCGTCACCATTGCAAATGTCAGTCGGTTAATGCTGTTAGGAAGTTACCCCTATATTCTGACCACCTTGCGGAACACACAGCTACTCTCTGTGGTCAAAACGCAGAGCCCTTTCGTACTAACATAGGTGCTACATATATTAACCTTTATGGTTTAAGAGGTTAAATGATTGTCAGTGAGCACGCATGAGAAACAGTAAGTTCTGGAAAGAACTAATCATCTACTTTCATTTCAGAACATACTGAGTATTTGATGGGGGCACACGGTAGCGTAGTTGGTTGAGGCATTATACTACAAGCCGGAAGGTCGCGGGTTCAAGTCCCGATGAGGCCATTGGATTTTTTTCAATTGACCTAAGCCTTCCAGCCGCACTATGGCCCAGTGAGCACGCATGAGAAACAATAAGTTCTGGAAAGAACTAATCACCTACTTTCATTTCAAAACATACTGAGTATTTGATGGGGGCACGCGGTAGCGTAGTTGGTTGAGGCACTATGCTACAAGCCGGAAGGTCGCGGGTTCAAGTCCCGATGAGGTCATTGGATTCTTTCAATTGACCTAACCCTTCCATCCGCACTATGGCCCTAGGGTCGACTGAGCCTCTAACAGAAATGAGTACCAGAAATATTCTTGGAGGTAAAGGGCGGCCGGCGCGTAGGGCTGACAACCTTGCCGCCATCTATGAGCCGATTGTCTAAAAAATGTGGGAACCTCAACATCTCACAACCCTATGGGCCTCCACAGCCTGTTACAAGGATGCCTTTACTTTTACCTTACTGAGTATTTGCTATGACACGGACCGTGTGTATTCGCTGCCGACGGGACGTGTTTAAGATAGGCTGATTATTTCTCCAAACAAAGGAAAGTAGGCTAAAAATATTGCAAATTCTCTACAGAGAAATGTCGTAGAACGAATGACCCGCAGTCCTAATTCAGAGTGTATTATTATTATTATTATTATTATTATTACTGTCGCCATACCCTACCGGTACTGGTGCGTGCTATCAGCCCCGTTCAGCCAACGAGGTCGGCTCTCGGTACCCCCCCCCCATCTACCATAGGCATTGGAAACTACTTGTGGGGGGGGAAACTTGTTGCCTAATTTAGCTCAGAGGTCTCCTAGAGACATGAGGATCTTTTACGTGCCGTAAATCTACGACACGGGACCCACGGCTTAAAGTCCCTCCCGGAGGACTTGTTCCCTGATTTTTTTCCGCCCTTAAAAATTCCACAACCTCCGCCGGGTTTGAACCCGCGTACCTTGAGTCATGAGGTGGGAACGTTACCCCTCGACTACGGAGGCCGCTAATTCAGAGTGTAAAGAAATGATCTGGAATAGGCTGGATAGGATTTTAGTTTACTGACGGATTTCAGTTAGTATGGTCATAAATTCTGTAATGTAACAATACTAGGGAGCTGGGTAATTTAAGAGTGTACTTCGCGAGTAAGAATTGTGAAGATTTCAACCTGTGAATGAACCGAACCGGGCGTACTATGAAGTCAGACAAAGTAGGTGTGTAGAATGACGTATGTATTGACATCACGACCAGTAAAAGGAAGTTTACACCATGGCTGTATCTGTTTGCCCGGCGAGATACTTTTGCAGTTCAGCTAACTGTGTTTCAAGAAAAAATAGCCATAAAAATCTCTAGAAATGAGTGTGTGACCCAATTAGTTCCACGTCTATAGCGCTTCTAAAAAAAAAAAAACAAAGGGGCATTTAATTTTTTTTAGCACACGTGATCTTCGTATAAGCGCTCAGGTTTTTTCCGCCTAGAAGCAGCATTGGCCGACAGTCAAATGTTCGTAATCTCGCATTGGCAAAACCTCTGATTTGCGGGCAAATAATTTGACGGTTCTTTCCGCTGCCAGACATACTTGTCTGTTCATATTCTGACCGTTGCAAGCTTGCGACAGCACGCTTCGGAGTTGGCAGTGAACAACTATGGAAGAGTATTGCGTCAGAACCGGGGCTTGCTGTTTCAGACGGGCAGGTAGGCCGAGGACTTCTACATGTCGAGGCGCGACTGTAGTAGGCATTACAGTAGATCATACAAGCCAGTCATCGATTTCTGCCCACACTGTTGGGAATGAACTTCCTGAAAGCTGTCAGGCAACTCTGAAGTTCCTCACAGTCGCAGTATTTTGTAACTTTTAACACAGGCTTACATTATAATGCAGTAATACAGTGTAGATGTGTTTGTAATCTATTTGCTTACAAAATTTCAGTTAATTTGAAAATAAGGACAAATTGTTAATCCCATTAATCAGAGAATTTCACATACAATACTTCCTCTGGAAATGGCACTTTTAATTTTCCTCAGTATATAGTGGGGGCACGTGGAAGCGTAGTTGGTTGAGGCACTATGCTACAAGCCGGAAGGTCCCGGGTTTGATTCCCGATGTCATTGGATCCTTCCAGCCGCACTATGAACTTGAGATAAACTCAGTCTCTAACAGAAATGAGTACCAGGAATCTTCCTTGGGGTAAAGGGCGGCCGGCGCGTAGGGCTGACACCTTACCGCCATCTATGAGCCGACTGCCTAGAGAAAATGTGGGAGCCTGAACATCTCACAGCCCTATGGGTTTCCATGGCCTGTTACAGGGAGAGCTCTAATGCGTGCTGGTCAGTAGCATTTCCAGGGTATCATATTCAGGTCACTAATGAAACGTGCAATCTAGTCATTGATTCTCAAGAAGCTTCTTAAATATTTATAATAGGAAACCAATTTTATCGTCCAATTTCTTCCGAGCACAAGATCTTCTGGCTCCACTTAGCGATTTCGTCCAAGCATGGAGTTGTGCCGTTCAAAGAAGTCTGGCTACCATCATACTCGTGTGTGGCTATACAGAGTCAGGTCCCGGTACGGTAAAGAATTCTCTTCTCCGTGTCGTCCACACCAGCTCTGGGGTCCACCCAACCTCCTATCCAATGGGTACCGGCGGCTCTTTCCCGGGGGTAAAGCGGCCGGGACGTGAAGCTGACCACACACCTCCAGCTAGTACAGATGTCAAGAAAATATGGATCTGTGCATCCACTCCCCCATACGCCATAGTGCTCAATTAGTTAAGCACAGGGACAACTTTACATTTTTTACCTTATACACGTGCTGTAACGTGGCGCAACGGCTGTCAGTAGCTTCAGGAACTCTGTTCTCTAATTGTTCAGTAGAGACTGGATTTCCAGTTTCTCTCTCCATCTTCCTGAATACAATCTAGTACGAGTATTATTTATCTACCCTGGCTGCAAATAACATTCGTTCCACCAAGTTTCTTACCTCTACACGGCCTGATCATGGTTCTTTCGGTGTCACGATCAGTTCGCTGTTCGGAAGTTAAAACCGAACTGATGGTAGCGCACCAGCCGCTTCGAGAGCGCGCTTGCTTCAGCGCATCGGCAGTTCGGGCGAAGCGAACAAGATGAAACTGCAGTGAACTCGCCTATACCAATAGCTCCCCATGGAGCTGAGCCCATGAGAAGACAGCAGGTGCTCACCTACTCAAGAAGTTTCCAATATTTGATGGAATCCAAAGGTTAATTCCCGTATTCACTGGTCTCTATCCTGAGCCAGATGAATCCAGGAAAGTACAGTATAAATCTCATGTCCAATTACTTGTCCGTAGGTCGTTGCAAAGAATCCGTCTAAGTCCGAGCCCTATGTAATATTTCGTAACAAGCTGCCTTTTTACGGCGTTATTCATCCAACGCCCAACCCCAAAGCTGGGGGATCACCCTTTTTCGGCTGTCCTCAGTATATTCGCAGATACTTTCCATATCTGGAGGCCCTTTCCTCTGTCCGCAACCTGAGGACACACCATGCCGTGGTAATAAGGGCACCAACTTCACACGGGAGCTGAGTTAACTGTAGCAGGAAATGTAGTGACAGCAAATCTTACAGATTCCTGTGAAAATTTCAGCCGTTACTTACAGCTGGGTCAGCCCAGTCGGTATACAGATGGCCTACGTGCTGGACGGCCGGGTTTCAATTCCCAGCAGGGGCAAGAAACTTTTTCTACTCCACAGCGTTCAGACCAGCTCCAGGGCCCACCCACCATTCTTTCATCCAATGGGCACCGGCGGCTCTTTCCCCGGGGATAAAGCGGCAGAGACGTGAAGCAGACCACTCCATTCAGTGCCGAGGTCAAGAATGACTGAGCTGTGCCTCTGTTCCCCTACACGGCATCACGGCGTGGTGCTTAATTAATGACGTATAGGGCCAACTTTGGCTTACGTAACATGACATACATGGGTGCGATGCCAAACCGGACTTTACCCTCACATCACAAGACTTGTCTGCGGAAAGGACACGTAAGAGTTTCGTCCGAAATGCCAATCAGACTCACTGGTTGCTTCTCTCATTATTCCAAGGCAATTTCTGAGCTACTTACTTAAAATAATCTTTATTTACAGGTTACCGTACTACTCCCCCCCCCCGATCCACGCAGTTAAGTGACTGTAGTGCTGCTTCCTGTTCGGGACGTTCAATGTTCTATTCTCAAGCCAGATGCAGTCTATCCTAAAAGGAATGCTAGGATAGTCTTAAAACAGGCCGCAACCGTTTCCTTCAGTATTCTCTCAAGATCACAATTATCTACCATTCTTGCTTTATAACCTGCGTAGGTGAGAAGCGGAGCCGGGAGAGCTCAGTCGGTATAGCGACAGTCTACGGGCTAAACGGCCGGGTTTCGATTCCCGGCAGGGCCAAGATGTTTGTTATCTACTCCAGACATGTCCAGACCGGCTGTTGGGCCCACCCAGCCTCCTATCCAATAGATACCAGGGGCTCTTTCTCCTGGGGTAAAGCGGCTGGAGCGTGAAGCAGACCACTCACGTCCTAGTGACAAGGTCAAGGATGGTGGAGCTATACCTCCACTTTCGCACGTGTCTTTATGGCGTGGTGCTTAATTAATGAAGCACAGAGATAGCTTTACCTAGGTGATCCGGTGTCGTTAAACGAACAAGGGAGAATATCTAAATGACCAGCGGCAAACAGCGTAAGAACATGGGGACCAACTAAATGTACACGCATCTTCCCGCAGTGCTGGTGCGTATTTGAACTGGGCCACAAAATGTGTGTAGCCAACAATACAGAAATAATAAACTCCGTTGCCTATAGTCCGCAAGCGAACTATACCGACCGAGGGACCGCCGCTTGTCGGCGAAGTTAGTGTCAACTTTTGTGGATAGAGGATATCGGATGGTCAGCGCAACGAATCCCCACGGCCGTTAATCTCGGTATTCTAGACCGGAGCCGCTATTTCCTTGTCAGAGCTCCTCATCTATCCTCACGAGGCTGAGTGGACCTCGTTCCAGACCCACTATTTCTCAGAAAATTTCTGAGGGAACCTCTGGATCTGTAGGCAGAAACTCTGACAACTAGACCACAGAGGCGGTTGTGTAGCCAACACGTTACGCACATATATATAAACCGTGAGTCGCACTAAAGTCGCCCGTCTGCTTCATTGGGACCAATCTTCTAAATTGAACAAAATATAACCCCAATATACGCAAACGCTGGAGCAGCAAACCAATTCAAGGAATGTGAGTCAGACTGTTCTTGGTCCTGACGAATGGAGACTGAGTCCTGTAGAAGTATGACGCGGGCCGTATGACTCCTCCCTGTTGTGTAGTTCCCACAGTAGTGCCTGTTAGACTGACACTAATGGGAAGAGAGTAGCAGACTCCAGAGCCTGAGTAGGAGAGTTTTATTTCTGGAGTACCAGGAAATTCTAGTTGGAAAATTTTCCCATGGCTCACTAAACAGTGTACAGGTGAGACACCAGATGTAGTGACTGCTTCAGTACTCCATTGCCATGAGGATTCTAGAACCTATCTGCGGTCTAAAATAGGTTCGGAACAACTAGACACAGCCTACAAGTATTAACAAAGTGAAGCTGCCCCTCTGCATAATTATTTAAGTACTGCCCCATGAAGGCATGTAGAGGAGTGGAGGTATAGCTCCACCATTCTAGACCTCGGCACTAGATGGTCAGCTTCACGCCCCGGCCGCCTTACCCCGGGGAAAGAGCCACGGTATCCACTGAATAGGAGCCTGGGTGGGCCCCAAAGTCGGTCTGGACGACGTGAAGAAGAGAAAATTCTTGACCCTACCGGGACTCGAACTCTCCGAACCCTCGGTCGTCCAGCCCGTAGCCAGTCGCTATATAGACTAAGCTACCTGGACTCCTATAAATAAAGTGGAAGGTTACGAAATGTAAGCCTTGGGTTCAATTCCTGGAAGTAAATATTTGGACATAAGATAAAGAAAAGTTTACCAGGAGACCGGAGAAAAATTTATAATTAAGAGCATCATAGTTTGTAGGATACTCTATATCAGATGTTATTAATCTGATCAGATCACGGAAGATTAGATTAGCAGGGAATGTAGCACGAATGGAAAAGATGGCAAGTGAAAATGTCAGTCAGAAAATTTGAAAGGAAGGGACCGTTTGGGAGACGTACGCGTCAACTGAGGGGGGATATTAAAGAGTATTCTCAATGAATAGGATATGCGGATGTGGATTGGATTTACGTAGCTCACGATAGGGTCCAATGATAGGCTTTTGTTAACATGGGAATGAGCTTTCCGGTTCCATGAAGTATGGAAAATTCACTGTTTGAGTGAATATTAATTTTCCAAGATGGACTGCGCTCCATGGAGTCAATAGTTACGATCTTACTTCTCAACGTCTCTTTCCCCATTAGTAAAGAGGGCTGGAGCGTGAAGATGACCAACAATTTTCATCTAATATATTACCTCGACGACCTTATATAACTTAAGGAGTGACACTGGAATAAATTAAAGTGCATGAAATAACGCTGATACAATATTCACATGCTCGTGCTCTGTAAAGACCTGAGCATTGCACACAGTTTACAGAAATAACGTAATTTTTAGAATGGAGTATTCCTCCTCAACAGTAGACAGTTTATAGTACACAGATTTTCGTCGTAGTAATAGGCTGTGGGCCTAAAAACGTTTCAAATAAGTTCATCAGTACTTTCACTTAATGTGGGATTGCAACGGCAAAACTATAATTTTGCCTTTGGTTCTGTGTCGGTGCGAAACTTTGTCTCTCACATTAATGGAGGAACACAGACTGAGGGTGTTTGAGAACAGGGTGTTGAGGAGAATACTTAGACCTAAGAGAGATGAAGTGACAGGAGGTTGGAGAAAACTGCGTAATGAGGAGCTTCATAACTTGTACTCCTCGCCAAACATAATTAGAATGATCAAGTCAAGCAGGATGAGATGGGCAGGGCATGTAGCACGCATAAGGGTAAAGAGGGATGCATATAGGACTTTGGTGGGAAAGAAAGAAGGAAAGAGACAATTAGGAAGACCAAGACGTTGGAGGTTGGACACTGTTAAAATAGTTCTGAGAGAGATAGTCTGGAGTGGTATTGACTGGATCGATCTGGCTCAGGATATGGACCAGTGGAGGGCTCTTGTGAACACGGTAATGAACCTTCGGGTTCAATAAAATGCTGGGAAGTTCTCGAGTAGCTGCAGAATTGGCAGCTTCTCAAGAATGGCTCAGCTCCATGAAGTTAGTTAGTTAGTTGCTGGCATTGCAATGGAGAAGCAAACACCAAAACGAAACTCGCCCACAAACGTTTGTTGTAGACAACCCGTACCAAATTTAATTTAAATCCTAGAGATTACTGAGTTTTTCGGACTTCATCCATCGTCAGATACTCGTCCAGAGATTGAGGTTAGGTGTTTCTAACGGGGTGCACAGAGCAGGTTCCTCCCACTCTTCCACTTGAGGACGGAAACAGATCAAGTTTTCGAAACACGAGACGGGATGTCTCAGTGGTTACAGGGCGGGGCTGTAGGGTGGACAGTCGGAGTTCGATTCACGGCAGGGGCAAGAGATTTTCTCTTCTGCAAAGTGTCCAGACCGGCTCTGAAGCCCCCTGACCCAGCAAATCCAATGGGCACCGGAGCCTCTTTTCCTGGAGTAAAGCGGCCAGGTCGTGAAGCAGACCACTCACCACTATTTAGTGCCGAAGGCAAGAATGGTGAAGCTATACCTCCACTTCCCCATGCGCTTTCATGGCGCGGTGCGTAATTAAGCAAGCACAGGGAGAACTTGCCTTTTACCTGTATGGGAGAATACCAGACGATGAACAGAGTCAAAATACCCAGTAATCCCGAGTGTCATACATTGTCAGACCCCTTCTCTCTCTTTCTTTTCCTGTTGCTCCCAATTTGGAGCATACGGCATCCGTGAAACGTTTATTTTCGCTTAAGTTTCTTAAACCTAAGACAACCGGGACGATTTCTTGGACTGGGAATCAGTCTGTCGCAAGCCCGCTACCTACACAGAACAACACACACAAAGAATAAATGCAGACAAACATCCACGATTTTAGTGGGTTTCGAACTCACGATCCCACCGTTCGAGCGAGAGAACACAGCGCGGCCAGTGTGATCGGCTTCACGCCTCTTTACAACCGACTTAAGAGAAGCTGATTCATTGATTTTAAAGATAAAACATTCGGCAGGAGGACAGACGGTCAGACACATGCTTCCAAATATGGACCGAATGAGATGAATACAAAAAAAAAAGATGTCTCAGAAGCGGTAGTTAAGTGGAAGTACTTGCGTGTTCTCAGAAGACATACACAGTCAAAACTACGTACCGATCATTGTTTTTCAAGAGGTAGGTGTCACTCATGTGATAACACTGGAATCTGATGATGTGACATACGGGAAATGCAAACAATTTGGAACCCTGCAATTGACGCTAGCCCAGGTGCAGTCCCTGCAGGTGTGAGGGCATCCAATTATCAGACAGCAAGCGTGGGCGTCACTCGATTCTGCGCAGTATCACTCCTCCACCTGTTGTCTCTCTTCGTTCTGCCTCTGAAGAGGAAGTGAGCTTCCTTTACAATAACAGCGTCATGTTCACTCGAGGCGTCCTATTTTCATAAGTGAATCCATGGGAGGTCTGCCTACTCTGATCTTGTTCCGGAATCTCCCGGAAATTAGTTTCTTCCCAAAGTCGCGGAATGATTTGGTGCCTCCGGATTTCTACGCATCATGTCACAGTCACCGTAATAAATTACGTACATCGCTGTGATCAAGTCGAGGATGATGGGAAAGACGGGGCATGAATTACATAGGGAAAGATGAGATATGCATGAAGAATTTTGGTAGGAAATCCTGAAGGGAAGAGACCACTTGCGAGTCTTAAGCCTAGGCGGAATAGTAATATTAAAGCGAGGCCGCGCCATAGCTCAAGCGGTTAGTCGCTGGCTTCCCACCGCGGCGGCCGGGGTTCGATCCCTGGTCTGCTCAAGCGGGATTTGTGGTGGACAAAGTGGCGCTGGGGCGTGCTATCAGCCCCGTTCAGCCAACGAGGTCGGCTGTCGATACCTGATATTTCCCCCATCTACCAGAGGCATTGGAAACGACTTGGGCGGGAAATTGTTGCCTAATTTTGCTCAGAGGTCTCCTAGAGACATGAGGATCTTTTACGTGCCGTAAATCTACGACACGGGACCCACTGCTTAAAGTCCCTCCCGGAGGACTTGTTCCCTGAATTTTTCCGCCCTTAAAAATTCCGCCACCTCCGCCGGGATTTAACCCGCGTACCTTGAGTCATGAGGTGGGAACGTTACCCCTAGACTACGGAGGCCGCTAATCTAATAGTTGCTTACCCTTTCTTACTTTCTCCGTACAGCCCTTCCTTTCATTATTTCCATTATTTATTTTTAGCCTATTTTCATAATTTTGACAAATAAAAGGAGGCTTATGAGATAATCTTGCTGTCGGTGTGTCAATCGGTTAGTCTGTATATCCCCCCCCCTGAATATTTTAGTTTTATATGCGGTCCGTGTCGTATTGAAGGAAAGTAGGCAATTGGTTCTTTCCAGAACTTCTTGTAATAACGTGTGAATTATTTGCATTTATTTTTATTTTCATTTCTGTGCATTCAATTTTATCCACCTCTCTTCCTTCCGCCTACAACCACCCCCCTCCCCCGTACCTGCTCCTGAGTAGTTCTCACTTCTTGTGCTACCGCTCGCCCACATCTTCGTGCATCCAGCCCTTCCTTGCCTGCATCCGAACCGCTATTTTCATCCTCTGCTTACTCTCCCACTCTGTACTTGGAAGTAACACGTTCCTCTGAAACGGCGCTTCCTATCTACCGAACACGGCATCATATCCCGGAAATTAGTAATCGTCGGAAAATCGTACAGTTTTTCTCCGTCCAGCAGATGAACTTACGTGGGACACTGACCAAGTTGACTCTAGTGATACTTCTCGCTTGTGTTCGGAGGGTCCTTGGTTTGAATCTAAACCGGGATACCGGCTATCCAGACAGATTCCCCGTGGTCTTCTCAGTCTCTTCAGGCAAATGTCGGGATAGTAGGCTTACCTCAAAGTGAACCGTTTCCATCCACGTCCTGTCCAATTCATTCGTCGCTATACAGGGGGTGTCCGGATGAAAGTTCTCGAAAATAAAATAATTATATCTCAGAAAGCATATTGTGCGGCGATATTCAGTCCCAAAAGGACCCTAGTGTCATTTAAAATATAATTACATATAATTTAATTTAAAAACGAAATTGTAAGTATTAAGTGAGAACTTTCCTCGTTCGAAATAAAAAATAATACAACTGGATATCTTTTGCCGTTTGTGGATTATGTCACTCGCTTGTGGTTGCCACCTACATGCATGATGTCCATGGTGCATGATACCAGGTGGCACCGTGAGAGTCTATATTGACTTTTCCTGGTGCAGCAGTGTGAGATCCGTAAGCATTGAGAAGAAGGATGTGATGCTGTCACGCCCCTCTTGAATTTCGAAATGTTGCGTCGTTCGACAACTTCAGTGCCTCATCAGGTCCCAACATGAAGCTTGTTGCTGGGTATAACAAATGCTTTAACACTTTCCCTGCTAAATATGTAGATATACGTGCTTCAACGTCCTGCGTTAGGTTATATTAGATTAGGATAGGTTCTTTAATTTTTAAATGCTAGTGTACTGCGGCCACTTCTGGCCTATTGTACCAGCCCCAGATGATAGGTGAGGGTGATTGTGGTATAATTGGTGGAATGAAGATTGGCAGGGAAAACCGAAGTACTCGGAGAAACCCCGCCCCAGCGCCACTTTGTCCACCACAAATCCCACTTGACCAGACCTGGGATCGAACCCGGGCCACCGCGGTGGGAAGCCAGCGACTAACCGCTTGAGCTATGGCGCGGCCTTAGGATGGGTTACTGACCGGGTCTAGAAAACCGAGATTAACGGCCGTGGGGATCAGTTACGCTGGCCACGTGACACAAGTCTATCCGCAAAGTTTGGCACTAACTTCGCCGACAAGCGGCGGTCGCTCGGTCGGTATAGTTTCTTGCGAACTACAGGCCGCGGAGATTTTTTTTTTATTTTTAGTTTACTGACTTAAAGTCCTTTGACATTTTCTTTATCCTAAATTAGCCCAAAACTCTGTAGGAAACCTGCTGAAAGCTCAGTGTGTTTCATATTTTCAGATGTAGCCTGCACTCTGAAAATGGTAGCACACATATGGGTCAGTCGGTGCTGAGCAGATTCAGATAGAAAGCTGAGGAGGAAGCTACAGTAAAAAGACTTATGCTGGGGAACAAATAAATTGGCTTACTTCCTGTCACGACAATTATGGGGATGAAGAGGCAGGAGGAAAACCGGAACAAATAGAATGACTATCCTACACGTTCTGAGGAAAGTAGATGCTGAAGTATAACTGGGTTCGAAACCTGACAGGCCTATCGATTTTTAACACCTTTTGATTTCGACTTTATTGGCTTTATAACAACTTAAATTATCTCTTTTAACAGAGAGACTACGAGTAGTTAATAACAGGGTTACGGTTAATTTATTACATAACTCTAACGGTCTGTATCCAGTTTTGAAGTTGTCGATTTTACGGACTAGAGAATATCCAGGTAACCGAGATGTACAGTTACAATTTGGATTTCACCGATCTCACGACATTATAATAACTTTTCTGTAGACCTGGACTGGAGGAATATGTGACAATTTCCGATTAGTCGCAAACCGTACTTCGTAATCCACTGTCCTAGAACGATTAAACATTGCATGTTTTATCTTTACGTACATTTTTATGCTTCCAGCAAAAATGAATCATTCCGACCAGACATGGTTGTGCATCTCTCTGAATTGCATGTAGAAGGGAGAACTGAAGGCTTCGTTATGTTCAGGCCGACAATCTAAGCCTCGGCCTACAGTTATGCCCTACTGCGTATTTCGCACACACAGAAATGTTTGTATGCACACATTAGTAGATACTAACAGTTTGACCTTTAATCTCCTGTTAGCAACCAAGTACTCAAAATGTACATTTAATCACATAAATTATTGTATATTCATTCTCTACAGCTATTGAGGTAGTTGATCACAGTGGCCACGCGGTCGAAGGCATGGGATCGTGAGTTCGAATTCCACTCAAGGCATGGATGTTTGTATTGTGTGCGTTTATTCTGTTTATGTTGTTCTGTGTGTAGATAGCGGCCTTGCCACGGGCTGATCCCCCGTCCAAGGAGTCCTACCCACTCTGTATAGGATCAAGAAACTGAAAAAGCGGCCAAGGCCCAATAAAAGGTTGTAGAGCCACAGTAATAATCAGGGCCCGGATTTTGATGACCTACTGGCAGGGCCTCCCTTGCTGGACAGGTCAAAGCGTTAGCATCAGACGAAGAGACACCAAAAACCAAAAACTGATGCCGGAAGCAGCGTCATCAACAGCGACTTGACAACAGGCGTGACCAGAGTGGTTTGAACGGCTGTTGTACTGCGATGTGGAAAGCAAATGGAAAAACTACCACATTATCACTTTTCCTGGATAGTCTCTTTCCAAAAGCAGAAGATCGCATTAAGTGGAGGAACTGTTTTGAAAGAGACTGTGGACCTGTCGTCTGATAGATTACTGATGAATGAAAATGACCGAAAAAATCCAGAAAAATGACCTAAAATATGACCCAAAAATGTAATATGCAGAGCACGGACTGTGATGACATGAAAATATTAAAAAAAAATACCTATAAAATGACCGAAAAAATCCAGAAAAATGACCTAAAGGAGAAAAGAAAGAACACTTCGCTTCCATGTTATTCACATTTCAGAAAACATATGAAGAAAAATTCCCTAAAATGGCCAAAAATGACAAGAAATACCCTTAAAAGTCCAAACATTTACCAAAAAAGTACCCCAAAATGAAAAAAATTACCTTAAACCTATAAATGTCAAAAAAATGACAAAAAAAATACCTATAAAATTTACATTTCTGTAACCAGCAGCTCATATCCGAGATTTATATATTTAAAAGCATCGCACAGGATACAAGGAAAAAAAGATGACATGTCATCAAAATCCGGGCCCTGGTAGTAATAATAATATAGCTATTGCTATTTTCATTTCCCGATCTTTTACTTCTAAAGCGTATATATCATCTTGGTTTCCTCACATAAGTAAGTAAGTAAAAGTAAAGGTATCCCTGCAACAGGCCGTGGAGGTCCATAGGGTTGTGAGTCGTCGAGGCTCTTACATTTTCTAGCCAATCGACTCACAGATGGCGGCAAGGTTGTCAGCCCTACGCCCTTTATCCCCCAAAATATTTCTGGTTATTATTGTTAGAGGCTGAATCAACCCCATGGCCATAGTGCGGCTGGAAGGTTCAGGTCAATTGAAAAAAAAATCCAATTACCTCATCGGGACTTGAACCCTCGACCTTCAGGCTTGTAGCATAGTGCCTCAACCAACTACGCTATCGCGTGGCCCCTTTCCTCACATAAACCTAAACAAAAATTCTGGTCACTTTTTAAGGGGTTCTGACGATGGTATATTACGCTTTGTATTACCAAATTTCTGGTAATTGTCCATTTTCTAGTATTCTGAGAGAACTCTGTTCTTCCTGTTTGTTTGAAATACTGGACCATGGATAAAGTCCAGAAACTCAGCACTCCAGAAAATTTTCAGTTTTCTACTCAGATTCTTTGTTTCTGCAATCTTCAATCTTCATTATTAATATCTCATTACAGAAATACTGCAATCCATTCTTAAAATAAATTTCTTCCATAACTTAATTTCAGCATATATATGGATACTGTGTTATCTCTGTCTCAGAGTAGTTCCTCAGACCGACCACGCCACAGTGCCCAATCCGCGAGTGGAATCATTACCTTTCATATATGTGAACAAAAAACGTCTACATGAAATACAGGCCTATTCATTTTAGCACTATATCGCAGGTCTTAAAGAAAGAACGTATTTATGCAATGTATTTTTATAGTTGTGGCATCGCAACGCATCACAAAATCAGTGACTCGTGAGAAACTGGTACATCCTGTTGGTAACAAGAGAAGGCGAGATACACTCTGCGGGTTGTTACAGGTTCCTGACGACATAAGCATCCACTAAGTGCGTAGTAAACGTGCAAACGGATTTGTCAGTAATTTGCGTTGCACGATGATCTCGTCCGTTATTGTTTCTTGGTTTTACAGTGACCATTGTCTGAGGTATGTTTAATATACACAGCATTTCGAGCTTGCTATACTCCCCGTCTTCAGATAATCGGTTGTCATTACACTAATTAGCTAGAAACTAAGTTCCTCAATATGTAACCAGCAAAGGTTTCGGGTCAGAGATTAAGCTGCCTGCGCAGCTCCTGACTTGTTTATTAGATCCTGAAGGGTGTTGACGATGGTGTATAACACTCAGGATTACTGGGTTTCTGGATTTTTCCATCGTCCGGTATTCCAAAGACAACGTTTCGGGAACTTGATCTGTTTTCTTCCTCAGGTGAGGGGGACACCTATTCTGTTGGGTTCGTTAGAAAGAGCTAACAAACATCAATACTACGACACGACAGAAAGAGTTTAATTCTGCAAAACGCGGTACACCATCCGAACATACCCCCTGATCCCTGCAATTCATTCCATTATAAGAAGCAAAAACAATTTATTTCATACAAATTTTACTCATAACGTATTTACATACGTACAGTTATAAATGTTGTTGTTGCTTGTCGTTTTTACAGGGGGGCACATCGCAGGAGCTTCTTCACGAAAGTTGCCCCGAACCTGCCCCGATCTGTATACTTCTAACAACTAACTGTCCATGTAACATATTTGTTGCTGTCCTTTATATGCACGTATCATGTGTTTGCAAATCATGCATCTGTAAAGCTTCCTTCGAACATACAAAATACAAATGTCTGATGAAGGCGTATTAAAGGCACCGACACATGCAACCTTTTAATTACCTAAGGGTAAGGTAAGGGTTGGACGACCGAGGGTTCGGAGAGTTCGAGTCCCGGTAGGAACCAAAATTTTCTCTTCTTCACGTCGTCCAGACCAGCTCCGGGGCCCACCCAGTGGGTACGGGGGGCTCTTTCCCCGGCTGTGAAGCGGCCGGGGCGTGAAGCTGACCACTCACCTCCAACTAGTGCCGCGGTTAAGAAAATAAATCTATACATCCACTCCCCCATACATCCTCATGGCGTAGTGCTTAATTAGTTAAGCACAGGGTCAACGTTGCCTTACAATAAAAAGGTGTAATTCACTGAAATCTATATTCTTATGTCATGTGTTCGTCCTGCTGGTGATCTGTCGACATGTGATTTCTGTAACATTTTGTTCTGCCACGTTTCTCTGTAATGCTTCAGGGTTTGTTGATCCACTGTCGTTTCTGGCTGCCGGTTTCTTACACGCTTATCATCATCCACCCGCTGTCCCATTCCTGTGTTGTGCTTCTGTTCGGACTCGACGTTGACTTCCGCTCTTAGCGTGGGATTCCCCGCCTTATCTGATACAGCCATTCCATTACAGTCTACGTCTTATTTATTTGTGGGGGCAGGAGGTAGTATAGTTGGTTGAGGCGCTATGCTACACCCGGAAGGTCGCGGGTTCGAGTCCCGAGGCGGATTTTTTCAGTTGACCTAATCCTTCCAGCCGCTCTATGGACCTGGGGCTGACTCAGCCTCTAACAGAAATGAGTACCAGGAATCTTCCTGGGGGGGGGTAAAGTGCGGCCGGTGCGTAAGGCTGAACTTACCGCCATCTGTGAGCCGATTGTCTAGAGAAAATGTGGGAGCCCCGACGTCTCACAACCCTATGGGCCTTCAGGGCCTGTTACAGGAATGACTTTACCTTTTTATGTTGTATTTAACGACCCTGTCAGAAGCACCTTGTATACCATCGAGTTGTAGAGTGATCTGAATGAACTGCAAAGGATGCGAAAGGAAACGGTCGGTCCTAATTTAAAGTGCAATCCCAGAATTTGCCTAGAGTGACTGAGGAAGACTACAAAAACCTCATTCAGAATTAGTAAGTGTCCCGATCGAGATTCGAAACGAGAACATTCCAAACACAAGGAAGAGGAGTTACTGCCTGAGCAAACTGTCTGTGCTTGAAATGACAATTTTTGCAGACAGCGTCGTGGTATCATCTGTGTACTGGCTGACGTGTTGGTCTTTGCTGTCGAATGCGTTACTGAGTTGCATCCAGTCGGAGCAGTAAAGCACTGACTACCACCGCGGGTACGGCGTGCTGTTTCCTACTCTATTTGCCCAGGAAGGTGCAGCATTTCGGGCAGATGGGGGTCTGTGAACTTGTTCTCTTAGGCCGTGCCATAGCTCAAGCGGTTAATCGCCGCTTCCCACCGCGGCGGCCCGGGTTCGAGCCCGGGTCAGGTAATGTGGGATTTGTGGTGGACAAAGTGGCACTGGGGAAGGTTTTCTCCCAGTCCTTCGGTTTCCCCTGCCAATTCTCATTCCACCGACTGTTCCATATTCATCATCATCTATCATCGGTGGCTAGGACAATAGGCCAAACAGTGGCCGCAGCACCAAGTGGACTCAGTCTCACCCCATGAGAAAAATTCAGGCTGTGGGGGCTATAATGTCGAGTGACTGATGATATATTAAATAATGAATATGACAGAACGTGGAAGGATGCAGTTGTCACCTAATTTTAATGTACTATCAGTGCATTTTTCTGACGGGACTAAGGAGAACCAAGAAAGACCTCGGTCAGGATAACCGGACGACATTGGAACCGATCATTTCCCGAATATAATTCCGAACAGTTGTCATTTAGCCCACATGCTACGTTCATTATTTTGTCCATAAACTACACACCTGCTCCAGTGTTAAGACTTCCATACTAATTAGAGTGAAAACAGTTAACGTGGTTTACAGATTATTGGTGAGGTCCAAACGGAGAGAGAGAGACGCCCACGGACAGGAATCATAACCATCAGTCCATATGGAATAAGCAGAATCCGCCAAAGGAGGCATTAAAAAAGGTGGATGAACTAGTTTACACGCGTCAGAATTGACTGAAATGTTCCCTTCTCCACATTCCGTGTCATGAAACATGCATATGGACCCCTACAGTAAAGTGGAATTTGGGCAATCCGAACTCGCTTAAGAGTACCACAAAATATCGGCATCTCCAAGAATTACAAATGCAATCTAATTATTTTAGTTCCTTGAAGTAAAAATGAATTTTTGCGAAATGCGATATTACTCTTACGCGGAAATGGACCTACCTCTTTATGTGATGGAAGCTATAACCCGATTACATGATTAATGATTGCACTAAAAAGTATAATATTTAAAATTTTGGTTCTAATATATAGATGTAGCTATAAATCTTTGAAATAAATGTTATAAAAAAAATCGATTTTTTTTATTTGCAATCCAGTAATCCGAACGATTCGATAGTATGAATACACAAAGTGTTTTAATTAGCTCGGATTATCAAGACTGCACTGTATTACCGAGCAAGATACATCCGACGTGCCACACGGAAACAGTAAGCCAGTGTGACAATACGGAAGTGTGACATGAGTTAAATTTAATCAACGACCAAATATTTATCCAGTGTTAAATCCGCTGTTCTCCTGTGGCAATTGTCAGTGCGGTTTCTTTGCCATATACGGTGTGCGCTGTTTGTTACTGGTTGTTATGTATTTCCCACTCCTGATTAAGATCTTCCACCCAACCTCCTATCCAATGGGTACCGGGTGCTCTTTCCCCGGGGGTAAATCGGCCGGGGCGTGAAGCTGACCACTCACCTCCAACTAGTGCCGAAGTCAAGAAAATGTGAATCTACGTGTACAAAACCACCCCCGCATACGTCTTCATGGCGTAGTGCTTAATTAGTTAAGCACAGGGACAACTTCACCTTTTACCTTTCCTCTTTAGAGCAATGGACTGCTGCTTCACTGTCAATAATAGTAAAAATTATAACAATAATAGACTCCGTGGGTCAGAGTATTATATATTTGTCATATGGCCCAGCCGGGATACCTTAATCGGTACACCGACGGGCTGGATGACCGGGGTTCGGTTCCCGGCAGGGTATTATTATTATTATTATTATTATTATTAGAGGGGGTGGGTTTCCCCATGCACTTAGACCAGTTATTGGTCCATTGTGCGTCCCCCTTTAATTTCTACTGTCCTCATACCCTACCGGTACTGGTGCGTGCTATCAGCCCCATTCAGCCAACGAGGTCGGCCGTCGGTACCTGATATTTCCCCCATCTACCAGAGGCATTGGAAACTACTTGGTCGGGAAATTGTAGCCTAATTTTGCTCAGAGGTCTCCTAGAGACATGAGGATCTTTTACGTGCCGTAAATCTACGACACGGGACCCACGGCTTAAAGTCCCTCCCGGAGGACTTGTTCCCTGAATTTTTCCGCCCTTAGAAATTCCACGACCTCCGCCGGGTTTGAACCTTGAGTCATGAGGTGGGAACGTTACCCCTAGACTACGGAGGCCGCTTCCCGGCAGGGTAAAGAGATTCATTTCCTCTGCAAATTGTCCAGATCTGAGGCCCACCTAGCCTCGTATCTAAAGGGTACCGGCATCTGTTTCCCCGGGGGTAAAACGACTGGGATATGAAGCTGACCACTCACTTCAATCTAGTGCCGAGGTCAAGAATGGTGGAGCTATACCTTCATTCCTCCATACGTTTTCATGGCGTGGTTGCTTAATTAATTAAGCACAAGGACAACTTTATCTCCAATGTTAATTCGGTTAGAAACCCGAGAAATATCTGCTTTTTGTGTAACTCGAAGGTTCATTACCGTGTTCGCAAGAGCCAGCCATGGGACTGCCCCGAGCCAGATGAATCCGATTCACATTTTCCTACTCTGCTTCCTTATTTTTGCAATATTTTCCTTCCATCTATGCCTAGTCTCCAAAAACTGTCGTCCCTGCGGCTGACGGAAGACAAAATAGTTGGAAATATATAAGAAACGTAGATTTGAAAGAAAAGTATAAAGCTGAAACGAAATTCCGTGAACGTGAATGACCGTTGCGAATTTATGCGACCTAAATTTATAAGGTATGCCCAGCACTGTACACACAAGCGAACTGATTTCGGACAGACTGAACATCAGTAGCGGGAAATAAATTTCCAGAATGGCCGATGAAGGATAATGTACGTAGAAGTGCACGTACTCGATCGGGAGCGTAATGTTCAGACGTTCGAGTATGGACGCCCTGTGCCCGTTCTCACGGCACGCCCACTTAGCCTCAGATCCTGCTGGGGAACTCCACATCGTTCCCAGGCATCACCAGATTGTTACAAAACGCGGTCTGCAAACGGACGTGTCCACAAATACAGACTTACGTGCTTTACTGCACAAATGTGGTCTTCTTTGCTATTTGCTCTTCCTTACGGCAGTTTTGTTAGGAAGCACAAATAACATTAATACGTGATCGCATAGAATAATCGCTCATTGAAGTGCCCATAAGAAACATGCTGTTGATTATTAGGTGATGCTGATTCAACTGTGGTGGTTAGTCTTATATAGTAGAGAATGAGATGATAAAATACTTATGAATGGTGAGTAAATTAGAATTTTGAAGGACCTCTTTCAAGGCACTTACTATCTAGACATGTACCTGGAACGACTGAGGAAACCACGGAACCTAAGCAAAGTAAGGATTCGAACCAGGCACCTTCCGAATACAAGTCAGAAGTAATACCACTTAGGTCAACTTGATCGAATGACTGCTGAATAATAAAAAACAAACTCCGTGGTTTTAGTCCGCAGGCGAACTATACCGACCGAATGACCGTCGCTTATCGTCGAAGTTAGTGCCAACTTTAGCGGATAGAGGGTGTCGCGTGGTCAGCGCAACGGATCTCCAAGGCCGCTGCTGAATAATAATGAGAATAAGAATAAATAGTGTTAAAGTACTGCTTATTTTCAAGAGGGAACTGTTTTTACATGCCGTATAACATGAATCATTGAGGTGCTTATGCAAAATTTAGCGTTTTATGCCGGGGGGGGGGGAAACACCGTAATAAGATCGTCCAGTTTCCTGACTGGGTTACGCTTCAAACCCTAGGCTCTCTTTGGTACTGTATGTCATGCAGGGTGCTGGGATAGCTCAGTTGGTATAGTGAGGGGCTCGATTCCCTGCAGGGACAAGAAATTTTTCTGTTCTCCACAGCGTCCAAACCCACCATCAGACCCACCTAATGGGTACTGGGGACTCATTCTGTGGTGGTAAAGCGGTCGGAGCGTGAAACTGATCACTCACCTCCATCTAGTGCCGAGGTCAAGTATTCATGAAGTCGTGCTTAATTAATTAAGCATAGGGACTTTACATTTGTACGTCATGCAACAGCAATTTATCATCACTGGAGAATAAAGCGGTTATATTTCTTATGAAGCCAGTATGACAATTCCGGGAAGTCATGGGTCTCCAACTTGGTTTTCCACGCCGGGTCCGGTCTGCGGCCTGTCACCTTCTTGAAGGCTTGGTTTGTGTGTGCTAATGACAGATGAGAGCCTGCATAGCGGAATTCAGCAAGTATTCAAAATCAGTCGCCGTTGTCATTTTAACGAGACGTCAACAGTATTAATTACGGTGTGGTAAGAACTTAGACAGGAACAGCGATAGCTCAGAAGTCAGTGCAGTGAAGAACACTGCTCACTTCCTGGTCATATAAAACTATATGAAGTTACGGAAACTGCCCTCTGGTCTCCGGAACTAATCTTTACGTAACATCGTGGGAGATATTGCAGGAAACTGAGGGAATTATCCATCAACGAAGACCATGAAGTTGAAGGAAGTTTGAAACCGGATCTTCAGAACATAACTTTTGGTCCACTTCCGTTCTCATCTCACTCACTTTCATCCCTGACTGGAAAGTATTGTAGTTTGCTGAAAATCTTGTCTCGTATTAGAGTGTTATTCCGTTCGAAACCCAGCCAGAGTCCTGAAATTCTCTGAGGTTTGTGTAGTCTCCCAAAGCGAATGTCTGCATAGTACTGTACCCTATAATAGGTCACGATCATTTCCTATTTCACGCTTCCCGCCATGATAAGTTTCGTAGTATTAGGTAAGTTACAGCATCGTCATGCCAGATATTACTGAAATTATGACTGCATGAGAGGTGATAACAAACCGGAAGTTAAGCAACGTAGGAGTATCGGGGGTGATGCAACTGAGGGGCTAGAACTGTACCATTTACAGTCAAAGTAATTAACAGTATTGCGCTGATTGACACTCGGTCGTCAGACCTGAGTCAGTAAAATGACACAATATGAATCAGGCGATTTTGGCTCGATTTCCGGAAGTGGGAATTGAAATATTTTAGTATCATGACGTATAATCCCGTTTCTAGGCAACGACTCAGTAAACATATTCCCGCGGGAACTTACGCGCGCAACAATAGGACGTCTACTACTAGGCAACGGATTAGTAAACAAGACTTCCCAACAACAGAGGTGCTCTGTTTCTGTGCTTTCTGCGTGGTCCGTACCGAGGGGTTACAAAGGGACAAAGAAGGTCGTTTGAGTTAGTTGTAGTCGAGTCGAGTTTAGAGACGACAGCCTGCCAGGATATGAGCTTGGTAGCGGAGGAATTGAATTGAGTCGAGGGTTCAGAATTGGCAGTTGCAGAATAATGTGAAGAAAGAAATCAGACTGTGCAAAGAAGACTTCGTGTGTGATCTGAAGTTACGGTGAGACGGTTTTAAATCCGTTGCCAGTATACGGCTAATGCAAACTGAGAACCCTAGTGGGTATGTAACGGTAAACTGTAAAGAATGTACAATAGCGATAGCGCTGTATTGCCTGTAGTCCCGAGTTGTGTGAATAACGTGTCAATAAATCCAATCATCCAATCCAAACCCTGTCTTATAAGACACGCACAAATCCCCCCTACACGTGACAGTAGCTTATCCATAATGGTCCTAATGTCCACCCAGTTGCCTACTCTTACACATAAAGGAGCCTCAGCATTCATCACACACATTTCTCTAATATCACAGATAAGAATGTATGGGGCCTTTTTAATTTCGCTTAGTTGGGGGTGGAGTCCAACTAGGTCCACTCGGCACGGCGGCCACTGATTGGCGTATTGTAGCCTGCCCCAGGGGATTATGATGATGCAGAATTTGGTGGAATGAAGATTGTCTGGGGAAACCGAAGTACTCGAAGAAAACCCGCCCCAGCGCCACTTTGTCCACCACAAATCTCACTTGACGAGACCCGGTATCGAACCCGGGCCGTTGATGTGTGGAGCCTTACCGCCGTCCCCTATACACGTTCATGCTATGTTGTTGAGGCTCAGCCGACAAACTTTACTCACAGCAGATACGAATCGTAATGCTACTTTAAGGCTCACAGTGAAAATACATTGACACCGAGTCTAAGTGGAAGAACACAGAGGCCCTGTGAGTTGACCTATGTTTACAACACCCGTCAAATACACTGAAAAGACAATCTCGGTGGCATGATAAATGTTGTTCTATTTTAGCGGTGACCTTGTGGTGGCCTCGGCGAGTGAATCAAAAGAAGAGATGCGCGCTACACGTCATGGTGGCCGGCGCAGGTGTGGTATTATCATTAGTTCCGACACAAGGTCCAGGTGTTGCTTGGTTTTCCGCAGGAAATTCGTTCTTCTCCAACAAACTGTCCATTTCCACATCCATCCACCTGCAGTTACAATGCGAACCCAAATCTCAATGTAAAGAGGAATTCTCCAGCCACTAAATGTAAGATGATGCCGACAATATGTGCTATTAAGGTCAATCGAAAGGGGTATAACATCTGAGTAGGAAGTATTGATTTCTTTCAAATTCACATTCTTTGAAACATTTTCTCCGTGTCGAGAGAAATATAACTGTATCGTCATCTCCAGATGTAGGTATGTAAATAGAGTTCTTTAGTGAAATAGAAAATAATCTCTAACCCTTAAAAGGTAACATATTTTACCTGCCGCAACTACGGTTTTATTATTTCAATAGCCAGAAATCCGATTAAGAAGCTAAACTCGTCAACGTCTTTTAAATACTGTGATGCAGTAGCGTGTTTTGGGGTTAATTTCGGGGGATACTAATTAAAGAAAATAAAAACGAGTTCTGGGAAGAACCAATCGCTTATTTTCCTTGATACGACATAGACCGCACAGAAAACGGCGCGTCCAACAGTTCTTCTATTGCTGCGTGTGTATTCGTTGTCGCGGTAACGATTTTACCGAGCCGTTGCCTGGCAATGATAAGAGGATTTTTTTTTACCGAGCCATTGCCTGGCAACAAGATTGGGGACAGACATATAGACACACAGATTGATGGGCTGAATTCATGAAATACGCCGTTGAGATGGGCTCAGGTACCATGATATAGATACCAAGTTTCTTAAAGATTGGTTCAGCCATTCAAAAGTTGACAGGGGATGTACGTACGACTCACAGCGTGATATTGCATAAGCGTACTATTTTATTTTTTCAAAATAAGGACAGTAGGTTAAAAACGGCATTGTGCTACGTTTATTCTTCAATTTCTTGTGCCTTTCGAGCAAATGTGTATCCATTTATTACCAACTCATACACCGGTCCAATGAATGGTCGTATGATCTCATTCACAATCACAGAAAACAGAAAAAGTAGAAAAAGATTCTAAAGGGTTTTGATGATGGTGTATAACACACAGGATTACTGGGTTTTTGGAATTCGTCCATCGTCCGATATTCTAGAAAATAGAAAGCACGAAGTTTCGGAAACTGCATCTTTTTCCGCCCTCAGGTGAGGGGCTAGCCACATACTCAGTTGGGTCACTTCGAAAGAGCTAACCTCAAAAGGTTTCCGAAACGTTGTGTTTTTTGTTTTCCAGAAAACCGGGCGGTGGACAAAGTCTAAAAACCCAGTAATTCTGACAAGAAATACAGCTTTAGAAAAAAGAGAACTTGTAAACATGTCATAAGACTATCATAAAATTTAGTGTATGGTCTAAACAGAATTGGGTCTAATATTCATGAATTGAATAAATTCCTGCTTCAAAGCTGCAAGGAAGAAAGCATGCGCACAACTGGCGCATAATATTTTCCAAATCCATTCTTTTCAATCTGTATAATAACCACGTTCATTTATTGTAGCAGTTTTTTCCTTTCATTTGCCCTATCTTTCTTTTGTTGAACTCTTCTGACCGAAATCAATACTAAAATTCTGTAACGCATACCAAGATATTGCTGACAAACTATTTGCGAATATGTGATGTTTTCCTCGTGCGTCGTTCAACACCGAGACCTAACACGGCGGGAGTAAATAAATGTTACATAAGTGTCACACTAAAAACGTAACATTTATATAATGCTCATAATTGCTACTAGTTGACAAAGCTTAACAGGGATAGAATGACATATTATTTTCCGGTGCATTACGTGAAGTCCCTGTAGACTCAACTAACCTAGTTTTTAGTGAGATATGCAAGTCTAAGTGGGAAACGGTAATCACGAACATTATGGTACGGTATCTTTCCTTTATCTCATGAAACACTCCATGTCCAACAAATCAGGAACAGGGAAATATTTGGGGATCGGTCGTTTCTAGTTTGTAAATGATGTAATACTACTACAATATATTACTTCGTCTGTTCCTTACTACTGTGCTGCACTCACGTTTAAGAAATACGCGCTAAAGTACTTCTGACAGTGCGTCACTGTACAGCTTTTGTACTGTGCTGCGTTAATATTCAACACGCCGAAAAATGTTTCAGCAACTGTTGAAGTTTCTAATAGCATCTTGATTCTTTGTCATGAACTACGCTTATTCCTTGTACAAGAAAATGCAGAAATTCAGTCTGAATTCGTACAAGCCGCCAGTAGGAGCTGTCTGTCTGTCTGTCTGTCTGTCTCTCATCTATCCATCCATATCTCTGCAGTATGTTTTTGTCCTTGGCCGCTTTTTCAATTTCTTAAGCCTATACACAGTCGGTAGGACTCCTTGGACGGGGGATCAGCCGTCGCAAGGTCGCGACCTACACACAGGACAGCACAAACACAGAATCAACGCACACAGACATCCATGCCTCGAGTGGAATTCGAACTCACGATCCCTGCGTTCGAGCGGGCGAGAACAGTACATGCCTTAGACCGCGCGGCCACTGTGATCGGCTATTGGATCTACAGGAATTGAATTATCTTTGCTTTTCTGGCTGAGGTCAGGATGGTAAGAAGGACATATATAGGGCCAGTGGGATAAAGACGGAATACTGCTTTGGCAAGCCTCAGATTCGTTGTACCGTTTTGAATACTTGAGCACTTCGCATGCGGGTTCGAATTTTTCTCGAAATGTCCGTGTTTCTCTTTGCTGTCGTTTGTTGCTCTTTATAAGTACAGGCCTCGCGATGGACCGATTTCCAGCCCAAAAGGTCCCACGAAATATCTAAAGGATTCATAGTTTAAAAATAAATTACAATTCGGAACAGACCACCGAGCCTGATTCACGAGAGCTGGAAGACGAGGATAAGAGTGAGCAGAAGCAAAAAATATCAGATATCGATGTATTTTCACTAAACATGAGAAGGTATGATTTGTGGAGACAACCTCCACAAGAGTCTATTTAGAACTAAATATTTATAAACTTCTAGCGTGAAGACAAGATTGCACTGGTATAATACGCACCAGAATAAATGGGGTGTTCTCATGCATTCTGTGTACCATCACTGGATTATGAATATCCCTAGCTGTTTGAAATAGCTTTCTTGAATACGTTAACAGTATTAAGTACGCCTAAAAATGTAAACAAATTTATACTCTCCCCTTTGAATGATGTCAAGTTCTTTTAATCTCATTCCCATAATTTTAGATGTATAACCTGTTTCCTACTCGTCACTTGACTGTGGGATGTCTCACATGTATATAAGCCTAATTCATGAAATTTCGTATAACATATCAAGTTCTTAACTTCAGTGCTTCGTTACTTATCCTTATTAAACCGACAGAAAAGTACAAATTTCTTATTATCTTATATTTTACAACAACAAAAATTACCTCAACGACTGATGCATATTTTTCAAAGATCTATTAACATATATAATTTTAGGACCAAATAGTAAGTTGCGCTGATGTTGGTCCCATCTCACAAGTTCGTGATTCCTTATTTTTTGGGTAGTCTCGAATGGCACAGTATCTGCACCAGATAGTGATTCTCGAGTTCTTGAGATACACACACACCATGCCACATATGCGTTCAATTCGTGCGCGCCATGCAAAGAGCGCATAATTAACAGTTTTGTCATGGCTATTATCAAAACAAAAATAAATATCAGTTATAATCTCTGAAGGAATCAACATTACCATGGAGACCGCTGCACCCAACAAGAAGATCTAGAAATGATGACCATGTATTTACCTGCAACGAAAAGAAAAAAAGATGCATATACTTTTTTTTTTTGCTGAATAAGAAAGGCGTTTAAAATGGTATTCTAATTTGTGAAATAATATTACCACACGTAATTAAATTCAGGAAAGACGTATGTATCGTATGGCTTCATAAAAACGAAGGAGAAAAGAGGAATGCGAAGGGTATATCTACTGTAATGGAGTGCAAATATTTTCCAAGTGAATTCTTTGCTGTTTACATACCTCATTAGACGTGGTGTTAATTTATTACAGGTACCTATCTGTTGTATTATTTGCGAACGTTCTTGACGGGACTGCAGGATAACTTTTTTTTTTTTGCTTTGGACAATATGCATTGTCTGCGTTTATCGTAAAGCTGACAAAATATTTGTTGCATGTTTAATCGCACCACATAGGCCTATATCACTCTGGCTCACAGAAATATTTTGTTTCTGTACTTCGCTTAGTGGGGGGTGGAGTCCAGCTGGGTCCACTCAGCACGGCGGCCACTGATTGGCGTACTGTAGCTTGCCCCGGATGATTATGATAATGGAGAATTTGGTGGAATGAAGATTGGCAGGGGAAACCGAAGTGCTAGGAGAAAAATCGCCCCAGCGCCACTTTGTCCACCACAAATCCCACTTGACCAAACCCGGGCTCGAACCCGGTTTCTGTAATTCGTTAAAAATTCAAGGCATCACGGAAAGTTACAGATCTGAAAATATGCATTTTACGTAACAGCCCAAGGGGGCTGTAGAGCCAGTGAGAAAAATAGTTTCAAGCGCTAACCGCAATAACAAATTTAGTCGAGATCAGTCTAGTAGTTTCGGATATAGAACCTTAGATCGAGCAGGCAACAAACAGTGTCACAAACCCTTATAGAACAGGAAGATATTGGTCCTTTTGGTGAGAATTCACGCTGAACTGAATGCAATTATAGAAACTTAATTTTAATATATTACGGATCTTAGAGGGGTGGCATAAGAACCAGTGGCGGGGTCTTCAGAACAGGGAAATGATTCTTCGAGTTCCATAACGTGTTCTGTATTTTAGTGGTGGAACAACTGTTGGCTCGTGTGGAAGCAAACAGTTCTCTTTACTTCCATCTGAGGATAAGTTTAAGTGGAGAATTTCGTGTGGGAAATATTGTTTTTCTCATAACGTAGAGCACAATTTTTAAGGATGCAAAGTTTACAGAGAGTATAAACAGATCCGGGGATGTCCCGCTGGAGAGTGCTGTGCCATGTCATTTGCTACGTGATAAATATTAGCCTTGAAGAAGATCAGGTCATTCCTGAAGTGAATCAGCAATTTTTTATGGGTACGGCACTACCAGAGACTTCCGGGGCAAGAGATGACAGTCCGGGGTTGCTGAAACACGTCACTCTGTGGCCACCCGTCCACAGAATTGCGCAACTGCCTTTGTGTAGGAGTAAGGATTGTGATGTAATGCGAAAGAATTTTGGAGTTCCCATTGATGAAGTAGAGGATGCAAATTTTGTGAATATTCTCAGACTCTCAATCGTGAGTAACTTATACGTGAAACAGCGTTTGTTGAATTTTGGACTTAACTTTCCTTCTTGTCCTCAAGTTTTGCTTTTGAAATTTGGTGCATATCTTTGGTTTTGAGGAATTCCAAAGTTTCACGGAGACACTGGAAAACGTTTCACATTCGATGCGGCTTATTCTTGAAAGTGGAAGTTATACGGTCTCTTTTTCGCTCACTTTTCTGTATTTTTAGCCTACTTTACTTAATTTGGGAACAATAAAAGAGGCTTATGAGATCACCTTGTTGTCTGTATACCTGTAGATTCCAAGTCCAGAAAGCCCCCTGTGTTGCTACGCAACGGCTCGGTGAACGCGTTCCCGCGAAAACGAATACACACGTTGGCCTTACCGTTTTTTTTTTTGCGGTCCATCTATTAAAGAAAGTAGGCGATCAGTTCTTCCCAGAACTTCTTGTTTACTATCTATTTCACTTTCTTTCTTTAATTCTCTTTATATATGTCATTCTTTTGTTTTTCACTTCAGTTTCCTGTTTTTATTTAATTATTCATTCAGTTCTGTGCAATACAGCGGCTTCTGTATATGCCTGCTTCAAAATGTAAAAGGCTGTACATTTTCCCCAAGACGATATGTACGTATTTGTCTCGTATGTCTGTTAATTTAAATGGCTATTTCCCTAAACAGCATCAACCGGCTGGTCTTATCACAGAGGAATTCAGATCAATTTTATGTTTCTAGGCTACAGTGACTCAGATAATTAACTGTAACATCAATCGCATCTTCTGATTGGCTAAAGAGCCATGGAAAGCTATTCATGTTGAACCCAGCCTTGATGCCTCACAGCAGTTGTACTGACAATCGCATCTAGTCTGGGGACAATTCACGCTGTCTCTCTAGCGTTTCAAAATGTTAGATAGTCCTTTAATTTTATGTTTCCTTCAGTATGTCTTTGCTGTCCGCTGTCCGCGTTAAGTGGGCATCGCTTGCTCGGGCTTGACATTCTGCTTAGGCATATGTCAGCTTTACTGTACCCTACAGAGCTCATTGCTCCATCTCAACTTTCTGCTGCATTTCTCAGAGTCTCAATGTTTAATCATTCAAAACACTGACGCATTATTTTTTAACAGTCTGACAAAGGGAATCTGGCTGTAGAGTCATAATAATAAATAATCTAGACCGTAGGCAGTGTTGGCGACATTTCGGAAGTCCATCAGAATTGACCACCGTAAAGCTTAAGCTGTTCCTGTGCTCGATTAATTAAGCACTGTGCAGTAAAGACATGGGAGAGTGGAAGTATAGCTACATTGTTCTTGATCTCGGCATTAGCTTCACGCCCCGGTCGCTTTACCCCAAAGGAAAGAGCACCAGCTACCCATTGGATAGGAGGCTGAGTGGGCCCCAGAGCCGGTCTGGATGCTACGCAGAAAAGTTAACCACTGTGGAATACTAAAATCAGAATCAACTTGTCCTTCGACTTCACTGAATTTGCATATACATGAATGATATTCAGTATTCATTCGCTAGTGAGACACAAAGAGACGAGAGTTGTGTAGAGTGGACTGGTGTGACCTGTTCCTGTCTCAAGTATTCGGCTGGAGAGAATATAGAAAGTCTATAGCAACTTCGGGACAACCAGTGCCTTGGTCCAGGCATAAACTGGTACTTATAATTCAAGTAAGATGTAGTACAACATGAGCTAATATACTCGGCTTTGAATTCGATAGTCGTGATAAACATAATGAATGTGATGAACAGATAATCTTGCCTGTGGTTCTGTATGGGTGTGAAACTTGGTCTCTGACATTACGGGAGGGACATAGACTGAGGGTGTTTGAGAACAGGGTGTTGAGGAGAGTATTTGAACCGAAGAGAGATGAAGTGACAGGAGGTTGGAAAAACTTGCATATTGAGGAACTTCATAACTTGTACTCTTCTCCAAGTATAATTAGATCGATCAAGTCAAGGATGATGAGGTGGGCAGGGCATTTAGCACGAATGTGGAGAAGAGGAATACATATAGGATATTAGTGGGGAAGCCAGTAGGACTGAGACCACTGGGAAGACCAAGGAGTGGGTGGGTGAACAATATTAAAATGGATAGGATGGAATGCTATGGATTGGATTGATCTGGCTCAGGATTAGGATCAGTGGAGGGCTCTTGTGAACACGGTAATGAACCTTCGGGTCTCATAAAATTCTGGGAAATTCTTGAGTAATTTTGGCAGTCATGGGACACCAGTTCTTAGTCTCTAAATTTAAGTAGCTAGTATATAGACACCCTTCCCGTATACCCCCACCAGACAGTTCTTTACCCTTGCAATGCGCACCATGGCTTCTACCTGCAACAGACAATCTGTACGCACGATACGATCAGCAGCGTGAGAAGACAATATTCAAATGACTGGATGGACACGTGACAAAACAGGCGTATAATATATGACATGCCATGTTGACACACGAATTCCCATTACGTGCTCAAGTTCAGCAGCATGTGGCGCGCGATGTGATTGTATTGCTGACAAGTCCGACTTCGTGATCGCTGTCTGGTAGGCATTCCCCGCTTGGCTGCTGCCTCACGTTCTCTAGAACCGGGCGCTGCCAATACGAACTCTGATAGAAATCGCCAAATTCCCATTAACGTCACTAAAGGTCAAACTGTATTTTATACCCGGCTGTAAAGTGATCAAATTTCAGGACGCTTTGTCATTTGGCACTCTCAGGCCACAACCTCAGTACTATGGTACAGAACATTTATGAAAGAGTATTGTCACGTGTCACAGTGACTTAGACGCAGGTTTTGATTGGAAGTTGGATTTACGGCCTGTGAAGACTTGACGTGTGATTAGAAGAATTTACTTATATGTAATATTTGGCTTGAGTGATTCAGTGAGACTGTTATTAATCTACAGGTCGTAACTACAATTAATTATTACACTATTGCTGCTTTACACAATTTACAATCACTCCACTCTAATATCTTCAGTCTATCTGCATTGGTCTTGACGGGTTTATAACACGGGAAATATAACAGTCTCACTGAATCAGTCAATCCAAAATAAATTCTTCTTATCACACGTGAAGTCTTCACAGGCCGGCTTCTAGTTCTTCATGTACGCACTTCCCGTGGCTATCCCGTTATTTGTTTGCTTGTACGTGTGCTTCTTGCCGCTATTAATCGTAACTTGTAACTGATTTACTTATATAGCCGAGGAACGGACATGGACCCATAGTCAACACACCACGTGACCGCTATCCAGTCAGCCTATTGGCGCGTCGGTCGGACCTATAGAAAACACATCACATGATCACTATCCACTATTGTGACGTCACCGCGGACGCGGAAAACACAGCTTCCTCTATTGATGCGTAACCTAGGAACGGACTCTTTACCAAGAACGTTGCCTAGCAATGGGTGTACATGTAACAATATGTTGTTTGCTGGCTTATAAGCATGGAAAATCTCATACATTCTGTGGTACAGAACAATTACCAGTTTATTCAAAGTAAGCTGACTTGTGCAAAAGAAACCCAAGCCATACTCTGTACAGAAGAGCTAACAGTTCACACATGTAATCTGCTTGTTAGGCCTACCATGGCTGAGGTTAGTCGCCGGATTCCCACCGCGACGATCCGGGTTCGATCCAATGTCAGGTCATGTGGGATTTGTGGTTGACAAAGTGGCACTGGCGTGGGTTTTGTATGAGTCCTTCGGTTTCGCCTATCAATTCTCATTCCACTAATTGCTCAGTATCCGTCAATCATCCTGTCTTCGATGTTGTACAGTCTCGATCCTGACAGCGTCGTGAAATAACTGAACTCCATGGACCTGAGCTCTTCTGGAGAATCCGTTAGTTGTGAAGCAGCTACTCAAGAAATTCCCAACATTTTGTGGAATCCGAAGGTTCATTACCGTGTTCACAAGAGCCCTCCACTTGTCCCTATCCTTAGCCAGATCAATTCAATCCATACCACTCTATTCCTGTCTCTCTAACTCCATTTTAGCGTCTTGAAATAACCAGCTTAAACGAAGATGCTTACTTCTCTTTCAAAACTCTGGCAAATCCGACTCATATTAATATTTTGATTAATATCACAGTAGGCCAGTGTAACAGCTACGGTAACAGTCCGTACATATACTGACTAGTACATTTATAAAGAGAATGCTGACTTATTATTTGGAAACTGGGATTATTCCAGTATTATGTTGGGCATTGCCTGAAGCACATTTGGTACAGGCCTTGCTTGTGATTGGCTGTCGTTCTACTGATAGATTTTCGGATACTTTTTACTTTTTAAGTTGTGACGACGGGAATCGAATCCGTTTTTTTAACACTATTAATTATAATAGTACATTAATAGTAATAATAGTTTAATAGTACATTAACTGCTAGACCATGGATGGAGGGGGAGACCAGGAATATTTGTTTTCCAGTGTTGTTATGGCGTTGAACAGTTGTCATTTCACACTAAGTTCAATGGATTATGGATCGGAAGTAGGGAATATCCCATTCATATTGTAGTTCACCTGTATAACACTAAACAGCCCCAAAACATCTATTCATTACATGCTATCATACGGACTGAAAGTATGGCTGGTATTGTCTACAGGCTAATCTCGCTCTCAGTGGGGACAAGTGTGATTACCGATTTCCTTTGAATATCTCTTAAACTGTGATGTTATACTATGTAGAAAGTTCTAGAACATATTGATAAGTGAGATTTTCTCTGTGGCGAACTGGTTACTAAAAGCTGATTATCTCTTTTTAATTACTAAGAGACGATTGTCCCACTCTCTCTCTTTCTCTCTCTTTGCTCTTGCTCCCAATTTGGAGCACAGGACATCCGTGAAACGCCTTGTTTCGCTTTAATTTCTCAATGCTGAGATAGCTGGTAGGAAACCTTGGACGGGGGATCAGCCCGTCACAAAGCCGTCACAAAGCGATCACAACACAAACATAATAAACGCACACACAGACAATCATTCCTTTGAGTGGGATTCGAAGCCACGATCCCAGTGTTCGAGTGAGCGCACGGCCACTGTGATCGGCAGTTCTGCCACTGCTCTAAGTAAAGTACAGAACCGTCCGTTTATTCCCATCCTACGTCATCACTGATCCTATCAATTCATTGAATTAAGGTGTGAATCATTAGGTAAAGTAATTAAACATTCGAAAGGCACTAAGAAACTTCTCTGAAGCAGCTTTGACGAGTGGCCACATACGGAGAACATGCAGCAATCCTGTCTTCTGTATACCCCGTTACAATCTCTGTAAATGTGATCTGAGAAAATGTACCAATAGAAATGTTAAGGACATGGGGATTTCTCTTTATGACCTAATATGACATTTGCATAGGGAGGATCAGATGGAGCGACTGACGAACCCACCCAAAGTTCCTGTAACCTAACGGCAGTTATTGCTCTGACGTAGTAACTGCGAGAAAGATCGAGAAGTGTTCCTCATTACCGACAGGTGCCGAGGTGTACTGCACATGATTTGTCGCTTACAGAATGTTATTTCGGCGTGAGAAGGACTTCCACCAGTCCAGTATGAAACATGTGCAGCTGTTTAAGATGGAACTGCGTATGATAGGGCCATTCACGGTGACAGACCAAGTTCCCAATAAACGTATAATGTTACCGTCTACATAACAGATTTTTTTAATAATGTTAATAAAATTAAATAAAAAATAATAGAACTGTTAGTGTTAATTTTATTGATATTCTTCCGAATTACATTTTGGATCATCATCATCATCATCATCATCAGGTGATTCATAAATAAAATACACATTCATAAATTAACATTGACACTTCTTTAATTTTTATTAACTTTATTAACAAATTTCTCTGTAAATTTCTCGCCTTATATCTTGATTCCATGACACAACAGGGTGAAAAAAAAAGAAAGTCCTGAATGTAAAGACCAAACTTCAAAAGAAAACTCCCTATAACTGGCATACCTCTATATTTATGATAGTTATGTATCACTAATTGAAAGCAAAAACTCGATTTAAATATGGGAGGTCTATTTGATCACAAACCTTAAATCTGAATATTTTATATGGAAGGCCAAAAAATCATAATTCCACTTTTAAGGGTCTATAAACATCTCTCCAGACTTTAACTTTCAATTTTTAAAATTAATCTATTTTTCTACATTCCCAAGAAATTTTAAATTATGTATAATTGGACCAGAACTTCAAATCTATTGTTTAGTTACGTGACGTGATGTCAGCTATAGTTACGTCATAGAGGATATCGAACTACTGTCCCTCAGTAACCGACTAAATACTTGTAGGGTCCAGTAAACATCATCGACAGCATACCAATACTTTTTCGTTATTTTTATAACATAAATTGACCGTCTCTGTGGTCTAGTGGTCAGAGTTCCTGGCAACAGATCCAGAGGTCCCGGGGTCGATTCTCAGCGCTACCAAATTTTCTGAGAAGTAGTGGATCTGAAACGGGGTCCACTCAGCCTCGTGAGGATAATTGAGGAACTATTTCAAGGAAAATTGCGGCTCCGGTCTAGAAACCAGAGATTAACGGCCGTGGGGATCCGTTGCGCTGACCACGTGACACCCTCTATCCGCAAAAGTTGGCACTAACTTCGCCGACAGGCGGCGGTCGCTCGGTCGGTATAGTTGGCTTGCGGACTATAGACCACGGAGTTTATAACATAAATTGGAAATTCTTACTAAACGGACAGCATTTTACTACGCCCTGCTGGTCCCTGCTACCGCCATTACAGCGTCTAACTGTTTTACCTACAGTTTCTTGTATTTTCTCTCCAGTAACTCTTGTCTCAAGATATAAACACAGGACATGCTTACTAGTTGCGGTCATTGTCTCCAATTTGTAGTCTTTATGGTGCATACTCTTTCCATTAATTTTTTATTGAAATAAACGACTTAGCCGAGGTTATCATGCTTCAGTGTGAACAAACCTGTCTTTCTCTGTTGCAGGTTGAGTGAGGCTGGTTTAAGGCAACAGCGTGTGGGAGTTGACAAGGTAAGTTCTTACGTAACCTTACACGTAACTCTACTAGTCTACCTGCTCACGGTCAGTAATGCCTCGAAGGCAGCATGCGAGGAACGTGCCGATGTTCCGAAATGAAATCTCCGGAAATACATGGAGATTCATTTATATAGAATGTGTGTCGAAGTGTTTTTATACTCCCCCAAACCCACAGACATACTCTGATATATTCACACGGTGTGACAATTCGGTAACATCTGTTTCAGGAAATATCTCTTATATCCACAATCAGCTGCGACTCTAAGAGTCATCTTTGGTAATTACATGTTATAAAATAGGATATGTTGGGGCCGAGAAAGTTGGCTCAAGCTGTAACCCTTCTGATTTGTATTCGGGAAGTACCCAGTTCGAATCTCGGATGGAACACCGACTATCTCGACTAAGATTGTTCCTGGTTTTCTTCATTATCCACAACCAAATGTCGGAGCAGTTCTTAATGAGGTCACGGCGCTTTCTTCCACTTCTTTTCAATTAATTAATTACCAGCCACCCTGGTGGTGAGATGTGGTGAGACTGAGTCCACTTAGTACGTCAGCCAGTAATCAGCCCCGCTTCATAGATGATGATGATGATGATGATGATGATGATGATGATGATGAGTGTGGAGCAGTCGGTGGAATGAGAATTGTCAGGGGAACCGAAGTACTCGTAGAAAACCTGATCCAGTGCCACTTTGTCCACAACAAATTCCACGTCACCTGACATGGGATCGAATCCGGGCCTCCGCGGTTGGAAGCCGGCGACTAACCGCCTGAGATGTGGCATGTAAGATGGTAAAAACATATGTTACTAGGATGAAACATAATTTCAATAGCTTGTAGGCAGCATATGCCTATCCATGGCAACAGTGCAGTTCAGTGCAGCATAGAAACAGTATCACTGCTCCTATGATTTTGACTCAACAAAAGACTATATGTCATACAATGGCGTCGGTAGTAGCGTGAATAAGATAGTGTCGAATGGTGAATAATGAACTGTTATCTGATGGGAAATGGAGCGATCATGGCTTAATTTGGGTTCATGTCCCGGAATTTGCCTGTAGTGACATAGGGAAACCATAACAAACTTCAGCCAGGACAGCCAGTCTACTGGCCGAGATTCGAACCAGTCACCTCAGAAAATGAGCATTACCGTTTGAGCCAGCGTACTCGGTTTCAACGCAAGTCGTCAGGGATAAACAAGTAACGTCCTGTCAATTAACATACTGTGAAGAGAGAGTAGGCCCATTAGCTTCTGATATTTGACCCCGTTTAGTCTCGTAGAAGCTTGCCAACGTTTCGGAGGAACGTACTGCTTCCATCTTCAGGGTCGAAGAATAAGCCATTATGCTTGCAGCTTGCTACTTTGCTTGATTGTTCACCTTACACTTCGACCAGATGGAGACAGTACATTCTTCCGAAACGTACGTAAATTTCTACCAGACTATACAGAGTCACATCTAATAATAATGCACTCTTCATAGCCACTACCATCACTTATATGTCACTTCGTTACTTTTCTTAATCTTCGACCATGAAGATGGAAACAGTGCATTCCTCCGAAACGTAGGTAATTTCTACCAGACTACAAGGCGTCGCATTAAATAATACAGTACTCTTCATAGCTATCAACAGCCTTCATATCACATGTATTTCATAAGATTTTCTCTGTTAAGTTAGCCGTTCAAATTAGCCCTGTTCTGACTTCAGAAATGAACAGGCAAGAGAGGGCATTGCGGACATCCGCGTGTAAACGTTAATGGTTCTTTTAGTACAGATCCAACGCCTTCATCATCGCGTGACGAAACGTGCATATTTCTCTAATGTAAATATGCCATAATCATGGTTCCCATACAATGTACGCCAGCCAGCACCGAGTGACAAGTTATTCAGGTATGCAGATTACCTCACGAGCACCACAGAGCGTCTGAATGAATGAATACATTGCTCACTACCGTAAACATGCCTGTCTCCGCCCTCTCACAGTACACGTGAAACCTATTTTAGGCAATAGCTGCAAGTTTCTCATGCACCGTTCTGGCGTCATAACTCAAACCTGTGTTTTCCCCTGAAGTTGCGAAAACAGCCAAGCCGCTCTGATTGGTTCAGATTCCGCAGGGACAATATTGTTTTCCCGTGACTTTGTGCTCTCATGAATAGTACAAGCTTTTTAATGAATCATGTGGCATCTCACAAAATTTAGTACAAGCTTTCTAATGACTTATATCGTATCTCACAAAATTAAGTACATGCTTTCGAATGAATTATATTGCATCTCACAAAATTTAATACAAGCTTTCTAATGAATCGTATCTCACAAAATCTAGTACAAGCTTTCTAATGAATTATATCGCATCTCACAAAATTTAGTAAGCTTTCTAATGAATTGCATCGCATCTCGCAAAATTTAGTACAGGCTTTCTAATGAATTGTATCGCATCTCACAAAATTTACCAACTGAGAAGTAACTCTGAAACTGAATATGCTTAGTCTCTCAACCAACCCGATATCATTGAACTCATTTTCTTTCAATGGCTCTTCTAGCCCATTCAGGGACAAGGCCTCTTATTCAGTTCCGTAATCATTTTACACAGTCGGCAGGACTCCTTGGACGAGTGATCAGCCTGCCGCAAGGTCGCTACATAAACACAGGACAGCACAAACATAGAATAAACGCATACACACACCAAGCATCCATGCCCTAAGTGGGATTCGAACCCACGATACCAGCGTCCGAGCGAGCAAAGACGGTTAATGCCTTAGACCGCGCGGCTACTGTCACCGGCTCCTCGAATTCATACAAGCTCAATATTAAATGTTATCTTTCAATGATTCACATAAATATATGCTCGTATGCAAGCAAGCCTTGTTCAGTAAAACATAACTGCTAATTAGTATTCCTATCATAACGGACTAATATAGGTTGGAAGTTGCTCGGGGTACAGATCTAATACACTTTTCTGTTTTATTAGTTCTTGTTATTGTTTCGATTATTTTTTAGTCACAATCTGCTTTCACTTCCACAAACAGCTTGTACACATGGACATGAGGTTACATGTTTCGACATATGAAGGATGACATCATCAGACCACTTTATATAAGAACTGAAATAAGAAATGTGGGGGCACGCGGTAGCGTAGTTGGTTGAAGCACTAAGCTACAAGCCGGAAGGTCGCGGGTTCAAGTCCCAATGAGGCTATTGGACTTTTTTAAATTGACCTAATCCTTCCAGCCACACTATGGCCCTGGCGTCGGCTCAGCCTCTAATAGAAATGAGTACCAGGAATATTCTTGGAATATTGTTGGGGGTAAAGGGCGGCAGGCGCGTAGGGCTGAGAACCTTGCCGCCATCTATGAGCCGATTGTCTAGAAAATATGGGAACCTCAACATGTCACAACCCTATGGGCCTCCATTGCCTGTTACATGGATACCTTTACTTTACCTTAGTATACTGAAGAACCCTGCTGCACTTCATTTAGTAGGCTGAGGGTGTTTGAGAACAGGGTGTTGAGGAGAATATTTGGACCGAAGAGAGATGAAGTGACAGGAGGTTGGAGAAAACTGCATAATGAGGAGCTTCATAACTTGTACTCCTCGCCAAACATAATTAGAATGATCAAGTCATGCAGGAAGAGAGGGGCAGGGCATGTAGCACGCATAAGGTTAAAGAGGGGTGCATATAGGACTTTGGTGGGAAAGAAAGAAGGAAAGAGACAATTAGGAAGACAAAGACGTTGGAGGTTGGACAGTGTTAAAATAGTCCTTAGAGAGAGAGTTTGGAGTGGTATGGACTGGAACCATCTGGCTCGGGATAGGGACCAGTGGAGGGCTCTTGTGAACACGGTAATGAACCTTCGGGTTAAATAAAATGCTGGGAAGTTCTTGGGCAGCTGCACAATTGGCGGCTTCTCAGGAAAGACTCAGCACCATGAGTGAGTGAGGGTTACGCAAAGAACGCCTATGTGCTCCAGTGCTGATTGTTTGTCTTCCTTCGCCCTTACGCGTTTGATCTTCGTACTCAAGAGAACAAAGATGCAGACCCAGAATATTTTGTTGACGTTTATGTTGATATTATTGATTCATGATAGCTAAGTAAATGAGATACGGTAATGGATGAGCGGCTGGGGTTCAATTCTCCTTAGATGCGTCGTATCCAGAATGGATTTCGGGCCCTACCAGTCTATCTACATGTAGTTAGTATTGTGGACAGTTTCGCACGTGTGAAATCTATCATCTCCCTCTGTCAAGTGTATGAATGCATTCTTCATAGTGTGACATGTTTGCTCAAAGCCGTTATAACAGAATCAGAAGAGATTGCCGTTTCTAGGCAGCAGCTCTATAAACACGTTTCCAAGGCAGCCTACTTACATGACCGCGGTAATGATTATGCAACAATTGAGGAATTGTTGGAAGCAGTGTCCTCTGTTGGGTCGATGCAGGGGCTATATAACGAGATCTAATCCACGCTTTCAGGAGTCGAATGGTCCTTGTGGAGGCGGGTTCGAATACCTCCATCTGCGAGTCGTAGAAGACGACCAGAAGGGAGCCCAATTCCTGGGGGTATAACTTGGCCATCATGTTCTTGGGGGATGTAAATATGGGGACCTGGCCCTTCAGGTTGCGGAAGTCTGGAAACTGAGACAGTAAAACATGGTCTTGAGTCCTTCGGGACTCTGACCCGAGAATAACTGCACTGGCGAGGACCAACAGGAATTGTAAACGACAGACCGGTTCTTTCGTCAGAGCGGACGCCCCCCACAACAAACTGTCTGACAGTAATAAAATCTGGTCTTGGGCCCCAGATGGGGCTTGACGCCGTGACTGGCCGAATGACCATCAATCGTAACATAACTTTGACTCTGACCTTCAAGAGTTGAGTTAGTGAGTTCTGAATGGGACGGACAAGTCCGAGTCTGAGGTTGTTGTGAGACAATCACAACCCTGGCGTAGAAGCCCCCCTTGTTGGAAGCCGTTGCATAGCAACGCCTAGGGAAGACGTAGACGACTCAGTGCATGCCATAGTGAATTGTAGAGTGCGTGAATTCGACATAGCCCTATAATTAATTGTAGTTACTGTGTAAGTTTTGAGGTTTTCACGGCGATGACTATGAAGAAAGTCGTCTTCTGGGTTTTGGCGCCGTGTATTCTTCGTTTTGGCTGACGTTTCGGAGGAACGTATCGCCTCCATCTTCAGAGCAGGTGAACGGCTTGTGAATGCAGAGAGCAGTAGCTGTAATGCTACTGCTCTCTGCATTCACAAGCCGTTCACCTGCTCTGAAGATGGAGGCGATACGTTCCTCCGAAACGTCAGCCAAAACGAAGAATACACGGCGCCAAAACCCAGAAGACGACTTTCTTCTTAATTGTAGTTACTGTTTGCAAGAGTCCAATAATATTATTGCCAATTCAAATCCCGTGTCTAGGCAGTTAACACGTGACAGTATACTCCTAAATAGCGTGATGATTAGAGTATATATTTTACAGATAAAGTTTATTAGGATCACAGCATAAAGTATCCGAGAGTTGGTCATGCAGTGGTAGATTCTCCATTGAAGAGCTCACACCGTGGCCTCAAATGCAGGAAACGATAGTTATGTGGCTTTCGTAATGGTATTTTGGGTCACATTCCTGCTATTGTCTCAGCTAGTATAACCCGCATTTCTTCGGTAACAAGGGAAGCGGCAATGTCTCGGAATTCACTCATCACTGGGGCATGCAGCGCCTCGCCCCTTTCAAGTATCCAGCTTCATCATTCCATTTGCCCCATTTCAGTCCCGGTAATAAAGGGTCCGTTCCGGGAACGGCAAAAATTCACACTAAAGGCCACTCCTTGAAGTGGAGAACAACATGTTGCTGGCACCAAGGTCGTCATTTTAACTTCAGGATTCGACGGAATGCGCGTGCACCACCTGATGGTATGTAATGGGAACTGTTTGATTCGTAGCTTCTTTAATGCCAGTTTCAACTAGAGTAAAAGTTTTGTAATATTACACTGAGAGACTAATTCTACATCCAGCCTGAAAGCTAGAGAGCCACCCATACGAAGGGCGACATGAATAAGCAACTGAGGATATGTTGTGACACGTAGAACCATTGCTAAGCAACGGCTTCGTAAACACGTACCCGCAGAAGCGTATCGTGGAACAATAGGACGTCCATTTCTAGGCAACAGAGCGATAAACACCCTTACGAATTTTTGAGAAGCGATGTTTTCTGTGGAGTCCTCCCCGAGGCTATATGACGTGGAATTCCAAGTGAGCAGTCTATCTCACCCGTGTGGAGACGGGGTCGAATACCTCCACCGTGACCCTGCGAGTCGTAGGAGGCGACGAAAAGGGAAGTCTCAAATCTGAGAAAGTAAAATATGGTCGCGAGTCACAAGGGACTCGGACCCGAGAAAGACTACGCTGGCAAGGGCCAGCAGCATATATAAAAGACAGACCCGTCCTCTCGTCAGAGAGGGAGCCCCTCAAAAACAATACCGTAAATGTCAAACAGTAATAAATATCTGGTCGGGGCTCGACACCAAGACTTACTGACTGACTGACCGTCAGTCGCAATGTGACTTGGACTTGGAGCAGTCTATCAGCCACCCAGCCTCCTGTCCAATGGATATAGGGTCTCTTTCCCCGGGGGTGAAGCCGTTGGAGCGTGAAACTGACCACTCACCTGCAACTAGTGCCGATGTCAAGGAAAAATTGATCTATACATCCATCCACAATATGTCTTCATGGCCTAAGTGCTTAATTAGTTAAGTATAGGGACAATTTTGCTTTTTTACTATACAGTACATTGGTAGATCTGCTCGGTTTACAAGAAAGTTTACGCAAAGTGCATGATACATTAACTGTAACTAAGAACTTGACCTGAAGACTGCACATATGTGCCGCAACATGTCGTCCTAGACAGTCACTCCATCTGTTGTAAATAGTGTTAAGTTCACAAGAATAGAATAAATACTGTGGCGTGCCGACAGGAAGGCCGGACTGTAAAACGTCCATTGCTGGTCAACGGTTAGCAATTCCTAGGCAACGAAACATAAGCAGACCGTTGATGCTATATAGGGGGCAGTAAACTAAAAATAGTTAGGATCCAACGAGCGGTAAGGGAACAACCAAGAACGAAGGTTTCACCGAGAATAGCGGTGCAGGAGTATAGTCATTGAAGAGGAAACGTCTGAAGGCGTTACTGAGGGTGATTATATTTGTGAGTGTAAACAAATAATTGTCCAATAAACATTCGTATAATCCGAAACTCATTAGTTTCTTCTCGCGTTATGTAGGAAACACGCAACAATATTATCTACAGAATTAGTTACTGCTACCATTTTTCGGGTTTGTCTGAAAGGACCACTGTGGTTTATTTATCGATTTTCTGCCAACTGTATAGGGTCTTGTGGCGACAAATGCGAAATAGCTGGATTGAAATGTGAGAGAAATGGCGTGCAGGACAAAGCTGTTTAGGATTATATTTATATTGTATCGCGATATTTGTCTGGATTAAATGGAAAATATTACGAAAACTTTGAGACAGAACAGCCGGTCTTGAGGTTGAGATGTGAAGTGGGGATCTCCCGAATACGGAGCATAAATTCTGATAATTAACTTCTAGGTCTATTATTTTTTGATGTGCCGAAGTCTACGCTCACAAAATTATGCATTTTTAGACTATTTCTCTACCATCATGGAAGCGATGTAAATGAAGAGATGTCAGGAATTTATTATTCAATTAAATGTATTTTAAAATTTCAAGAACACGTATTAAGATACAGCGTTCCATAATGATTTTATTACACACGAACTTCTTAATTGTTTTTCTGTAATTTTTCACCGTGAGGGGTCGAGCTCCATAGTTAATGACTCACACATCCTTCTCAACTTTACATGGTGCCAGCAGCAAGCATTGTTTGTTTATGAAGGCGATGCCTTCGTTCGTCATTTCCGGGCAGACGTCTATGATGCAATGCCTCAAATAAATTATGGAAGGAAGATTCGAAGTAACGACCCTACAGCTAAATATCGGCTTCGCTGGAAGAATTCGATGTGCATGGCTGTCATTTCATCTCAGTTTCGTCCCAGACTAAATTATAATAAATTCGAAACTAAACGTGTTAGGCGATGTGGATAAGCGAATGGGCGAACAGACAGATGCGCATGAGCCCCCTATTAAGCTTCCGCTTTCTGCACTGTATGTGAATAATTGATAAAAACATGAGGCTAGGAAAATATTTTCCCATATTATGAAATACGATACAGTCTTCCCACGAGGAAAATAAAATAGTACCGTTCAATTCTTTATTTATTTACATGCTTACTCAGCAGCTCAAAGGACAGTTACAAAGCAAGTTAGAGCACAAGATGATAAAAACAAACACAAACAAGACAAAACACGACAGCTTACATCATTTAGCCGACAATAACAATTAATTTAGCGCAGTCATGCAAACCATTATGCGGTGATAAACTGGATGTATACATATATAAATCCATATTGAATACAATTAGTATTTTAATAATTAGGACAGTGCCATTAAAAAGATGCTTAAGATAAATTGTTTTGGTTCCAAATACATACAGTAAAAGTAACGTTAAGAGTAATATTAATAAACAGACTGCATGATACAGAGCCCTGATTGAGATTCTAGTCGCTGAGCTTATCATGAAATTTCCAGGGTTTTGTGGAACCCGAAAATTCATTGCCGTGTTCACGAAAGCCTGTTACTGGTCCCGATCTTGAGACGAATCTTGTCCACACCCACATGTACTGTTTCTGTAATATTCATGTCAGCATTATCCTCTCATCTACGTCTAGGTCTCCGGAAGTGGTCTCTTCTCTTCAGGTCTGAAGACCAAAAGTAGGCATTTCTTATTTCTCGCAATGCCCCACACCTCACTCTTGATTTGACCAACCTAATTACGTTTGGAGCCGATCACAGTGGCCGAGCGGTCTAAGGCATGAACCGTCTTCGTCCGCTCGAACGCTGGGATCGTGGGTTCGAATCCCACCCGGATGTCTGTGTGCGTTTAATCTGTGTGTAGGTAGCGGCCTTGCGACGGGCTGATCCCCCGCCCAAGGAATCTTACCGACTGTGTATAGATTAAGAAACTGACAGTGCGTTCAAGGTCCAAAGGGCTGTAGAGCCATTGAGAGAGAGAGAGAGTGAACTACGTTTGGTGACGAGAGGGTTATGAACCTCTACATTATGTACCCGTATTTTCACCATTATCCTGTTGCTTCCTCCCTGTGACATCCAAACATTGTCCTCAGCGCCCTGTTCTCATACGCCCTCAATTTATGTTCTTCCTTTAGGGTAAGAGCTTAAGAGTCATACTCATATAAAACAGTGGGCAAACTTGTACGAGTATTTTCGTATATTTCAATTCAGTGTTGTAACTCTCATCTAGAAATAGTTTTGGTGTTTAGGTATAAAGAAGTTAGTTTAATCCGAAAATTTATAGCCTTCAGTGGCCGAATAGTTCTAATATTCGTTTAATTTTGTTAACGCTTTACAATACCGAATTTCACCTAAAACAGCCACTGATCCTTACGGACGTAAAAACTCGACCTGTATAGAACGGACTGAAAAGCTCTGTGTGGAAGTACCGCCATGAATATCTTTGATAAACACCCGGTTCGAGTCGCGGTTGGGTTGCTCAGCAGAATGAAATTTTAGGTTGTTTCCGACAGCACCGCCAAATGAGACAAAACTGCCTCTTTCCAAATCCTTATCTACTCTTCATTCTTCATCATATATCCCATCTAACGCTCAGTAACCACTACAGTTTGTCCGTTCCCTTATTCGATAGTCCAACGTCCAATATCGTCCGGGAGACAACTGTCTTGGCCGAGGTGTTCGTGGCATCATTCTTTTATGAAAATGCTGGGATGGTGTTTTAAAATAGACCAAAACCGCTTGTTTCTCCATACTTTATAATTGATGGTTTCATGTTCGGTGCTACGTAACGTAGGTATTTGCGTAAGAGTCGATTAAATAAACTGAGATTCTTTAACAGGCGATTATCTCTTTTACACTGCGTAAAGATCGCATTGAAAATGTACTATTGCGTAGTTTTATGGAATAAAACTTTAACATATAATTTTTACTGCAGTCATGATAAACCTGATTTTAAAATTTGAGTGTATCTAACAAGGAAATATCATTAAAAAGTGTTTCAAATAATTAAGCACTACAGTATGAACATGGAGAGTGGAGGTTTAGCTCCACGCATGTGTAACCTCGACACGGAATGGAAGCTAGTAGTTAGCTCCGTTCCCTGACGGTTTTGGCCATGGTACCCACATGACAAGTGGCTGGGTAGGCGTCAGAGCCGGTCTGAACACCGTGGAGACAAGTGAAAATCTCTTGTCCTTTCTCGGAACCGAACCGATTAGACACTGTACTGTCTGAACTATCCCAGCCCACATGCAAATAAGTCACTGTTTAGTGTTTCTAAAGAGAATGCAAGAAGAAGGCCTGTTGTTGCCTTCCACTCTGTGTGGGACGTCCGCCTCCACGACATTGAATATGACTGAATTTTTAATGGATGAAAATGAATGCTTTGCAACTGATGGAGGTCGTGTTTCCGCTGTAGGTGTCAGTGTAGCGGTGAATGTTCTGAGTCTAGCCGTCAGCGCCGCCAAAGCTGTCCTCTGTTTGGGGGGGGGGGCAGATACCGTGTGCATGTCCAAGTATCTGTAGTGTGTCACTGGGATAATGATGAATCAGATCCATAGTTTTTACCGTGTGATTCATCTTTGTTTTATATGGTAAGGAGTCTCAGCAAAGTAACGCTAATTACTGCCGAGGCGTAACCGGTTGTATATAGAGCATTCAACGTTATAAAATACAACCTGAGATGGAAAACTGTATTTAATATGTTAAATATGCTTCCAAACAACATAAAGTGTATGTAATGTTTTCTCTTGTTTGGAACACAGGGGAAAAAAAATCTAGTATATGTTACTGTATGCATTTATGATGGATATTTTACTACTTTTGTGAAATCCTTACTATTTATGTGAACTTGAATTGTGCATGTATATATGTATTGTACGATTTTTGACTAATTCCACATCCGGTAGGTCATCTGACTAACTCATGGATCTATGGAATGCTATGTATGTATGTATGTATGTATGTAAAAACGCACATGGGTCAGGTTTAGGCCCTTTGTTCTGAAGTAACTGTGTTCTGTTGGATTTGTAATTAGTTATATGGAGTAGAGACCTTGTTGATAAGTTGATAGTGACATATTTGGTCAAAAAAAAATGACCCGCCTTTTATGGAATCATAAGGTTCATTACGTGTTCACTGGACCCTATCAGACAAATGAATCCAATCCACACCCTCACATCCGAACTTGCTTCTTTAAGACATACTTTAATATTATCCTTCCATCTACTCTTTGGCGTACAAAATGTTGTCTTCTCTTTATGTTTTCCGAGAAGAATTCTGCAAGCATTTCTGGTCTCTTCCATTTGTGTTACGTGTCCTGTTCAACTTCTGCGCTAGATGTAGTTACTCTAACAATACTTGGTGACTAGCACACATTTTGAAACTCTGTGAAAGTTTCTTCGAACCTACAGTCACTTCATCTTTTTCATGTCCTAATATTCTCTGCTTTAGGGCCTACTTCTTTTTTAAAATTCGCTTAGTGGGGGTGGAGTCCAACTGGGTCCACTCGGCACGGCGGCCACTGATTGGCCTATTGTATCTGCCCTGGGTGATTATGATGGAGAACTTGGTGGAATGAAGATTGGCGGGGGAAACCGAAGTACTCGGAGAAAATCCGCCCCAGCGCCACTTTGTTCACCACAAATCCCACTTGACCAGACCCGGGATCGAACCCGGGCCGCCACGGTGGGAAGCCAGGGACTAACCGCTTGAGCTATGGCGCGGCCCTAAGGGCCTACTCTGGTCTCAAACATCCCCAGTGTCAAGTCACTTTCGATATTCGCGTATCTGTAATTATTAAGTTTGTGGTGTTTAGGTTTTCTTCATTGTGTAGTCTTACAGGAGGAGTCGACGTTTCGGAGGAACATGCTCTCCATCGATAGAGGCATATTCCTCTGAAGCATCGATAACCGCCTACAGGACTACGCGGTGACAGAGCACAGAAGAACACAGCCACAACCCTCAATCTGTTGTGTTCTTCCTACAGGGTAGAAGTCTAATTTCCACAGGTATACTGTAGTTTTCAGGTTTCAGGTTCTTCGGCGGAGACTATGAAGATGACTGTATTCTGGGACAACATGGCGTCACAACTCAAAAGACAATACTCTTCAATTTATACTGTTGTATAATATTATAGATGGAGGATGTGTGGAATTTATTTTTTAGATAAAATATTGTCACGTTTAGGTGTGACTATTAGATGGGGTATGGATTTCTTTGACACCTTATACACACCACTCGGAACTTCAGGCAATTACAGCGCTACCGCTAATCTCCGCACTTTACAGTTTACCGACACGTACGAACTAGTGCCCATAGTTTATTACAGTCTCCACTGTCCGTTCCCTGGCAACGGCTTCTAACATAAGAATTATACCAGTCTTGCTGTAACTGCACACTCCACATGTAGCTGTACTACAGCACACATAAAATACTTCTCTTCACTGCCGGACTTTCAACTTTCAACTGAACTTTTTCAGTTCCTCCATCATCAGCCAACTGCCAACTCCGGAATTCTCAATCCAGTTCTCTGCTACAACTGCTAACTGTACCTCGTTGTCACCTCTTCTCAATCATCTTCGACTGCCGATTTTAGAGTCTTGAGTCTGAGTCCTATGACTGACGGTCAGTCGGCTAGTCTGTCTTGGAATAAAGCACCCATCTGGGGCTTATGACTAGATTTTTATTACTGTAAGACAGTTGCGGTTTGTTCATGTGGGCGCTCTCTCTGACGAGAGGACGGGTCTGTCGTTTACAATTGCTGGCCCTTGCCAGCGCAGTCTTTGTCGGGTCACAGTCCCTCGGGTATCGCGACCATATACTCTCTCTGATTTGAGACTCCCCTTTCGTCGCCACCAACGACTCGCAGGGTCACGGTGGAGGTATTCGACCCCGCCTCCGCACGGATTTGGGATATTTTCCCTCAATTCTTCTAGTTATATCGCCCCGGGCAGCCCCAACAGAAAACACGCTTTCACTAACAATTTCTCTATTGTTATAGATGTTTGTTTACTTCGCAGTTGCATAGAAATGGTAGTCCTATTGTTGCAAGCGTGTTCATTTCCCCGGGAACCTGTTCACCGAGCTGTTTCATAGTAATGAACGTCTAATCTGGGCCCGCTATTTCGGCTTACAAGCGTCATGTCACAATATAAAGCAGAAAAACAAACATTCAGAAACGTAGCTAAATACAATGAGTAGGTCTTTATACTGTAATATCATACCGCCAAATTCTGCTTCACAGTTGGGAAATTTCCAGGAAACCAAACCTGCCTACACTAACAAGGGCTTTTCGTCTACCAGGTTTCATAGTTTTCCCAGATGACGGAAGCAGAACGAGGTTCTCGAACTTTTTTTTTAACTAGAAACGAGACGATTGAAAATGTTCAACATTTGTTTATCAGTTCAAAATAAAAAACTGTCTTAGACAAACGAGTAGTGTGATAGGACCTGTCCGGGGCGGCTGCCAAGTGATTCTTTGCTTCGGGGCACTATCCTGACACTTCCTTTAATGACGACGATCTCAGACATAGGCAACGGCTAATAAATATTACTAAAAACGCTCTTATTTTCTTAAAAATTAATTTAATAGAGCATTATCTTCGTAAGGAAATTAGCTGAGAACATAACTTTAAAAATTGTTTTTATTAAAGATTTTACATATAACGAAACTACAATAAATTGTAGTTTGTCTAATTTTCCAATTCCTTCTGCGAGGCGTTTAAGTTAGCTAGCCTCTTCTTGTGTGTGAGACACTCATGAGCTGCTTCTACATTCATTACGTAAACACGAGAATGGCCTCGTATCATGTTTCATGTCCATTTCTTTCTCTCGACCAGCACCTATTTGCCAGAGCGCCCTCACTCTTTTCCTTATGCGCATATAAGTTCACATATGAAGGAACTATCAGCACTCACCTATTTCATCTCCATGTCCCATGGAAGACAAAGCATGCAGCAGATCTGGTTGCAGTACTGTTGGAATCCCCTTCAGTCTCCCCATGGCTGCCACAACGATATACAAATGAGTTTCGGTCGGAAAATAACACGCGAAGCACAGCGACCTTCACTCATAATCTCTGTATTTGCAAAGACCTTACTATGAAAAGATAAAACACTGATGTTACGGTCAATCTGAATATGACAGGTCTGGCGAGTGCACAGACATACTGAGAGAATGTTTCATTTTCCGGCTCCTAAAGTTTGATAACAGACCCGTTTAAGCTTCAAGTAACAGAGTGTATGTAACATTGAGTTATCTCATATATTGCATTACATAACACTCGTGCTTTATTGTTTACTTAAATGACAAACAGATTGAGTGCTCTGGGACGTCGATAAAATGGATAGAACCCGTATATGATGACGAGGGAAATTAAGCAATAACAGCGGTTTTCTTTAATCTGGTCGATAATAGCATTGCTGTCGACAAACTCATCAAACAACCAAAATGAGGGGCGCAATTTTCTTATAATTCCATATTATAGTTCAGAGATAATGCAGGGCGAATTTATTACATAAATATAGCTAAAGGATGTTTTGAAAATGTGGCACAGCTCAGATATTTGTGAAGAACTATAACAGATCGAAACCTGATTCAGGAGGAAATTAAGAGGAGATTGAACTCGGTTACCATTCAGTCCAGAACTTTTTGTCTTCTCGTCTGTTGTCCAAAAACATAAAATTAGAATATACAAAACTATAATTTTGCCTGTGATTCTGTATGGGTGTGAAACTTGGTATTTGACATTAAGGAAAGAACATAGACTGAGGGTGTTTGAGAAAAGGGTGTTGAGGAGAATATTTGGACCGAAGAGAGATGAAGTGACAGGAAGTTGGAGAAAACTGCATAATGAGGAGCTTCATAACTTGTGCTCTTCTCCAAGTATAATTAGATCAGTCAAGTCAAGGATGATGAGGTGGGCAGGGCATTTAGCACGAATGTGGAGAAGAGGAATGCATATAGGATATTAGTGGGAAAGCCAGAAGGACTGACACCACTGGGAAGACCAAGGAGTAGGTGGGTGAACAATATTAAAATGGATCTTAGAAAGATAGGATGGAATGCTATGGATTGGATTTATCTGGCTCAGGATTAGGACCAGTGGAGTGCTCTTGTGAACACGGTAATGAATCTTAGGTTTGCATAAAATGTTGGGAAATTCTTGAGTAGCGGCGTGACTGCCAGTTTTCAAGAAGGGCTCAGCTCCATGAAGTTAGTACATTGTGGGGCACTATAAACTGTTTTAGGAGATCCCATCTGTTTCTACCCCCGAGTAACGGTCACCTGTGTGAACACCATAACGGCGCTTCCTTGTATCTTGTTTCCTTTTTCATAACCTTCGAAATATGGGCAAAGCAGAAATCTTGCATTTATGAACATTACTGCAGCCATATGTGCGTTCATTTTACGAAGCGCATAGGATGAATGCATAATTGAGAGGTCACCTTGGTCTATCTGCTCGTCTCTCTATCTGTCTGTAGTTTTAATTTCCGAAAGTGTTGATTTAATTTTGATTAGACTTTATGTTGATACATGAATACGAATGAACAAATATTTCTGAGTGCATGCAGTTTGAGATTTGTACTGTGTCTTGCTTTGAAACGATGGATTTATACCTCCAGTACACAGACATTAGGATAAACAGGAAAGAACACTTTTGGAAAATAAGTGTACTTCATTGGCGTTGTTAAGAAAGGTAAAGTTGTACCTATGCTTCATCGGTTAAGCACTGTGCCATGAAGACGTATGGAGGAGTAGAGGTATAGCTCCACCTTTCTTGACCTCGGCTTCACGCCCCTACCGCTTTAACCCCCGGGGGAAAGAGTTCCGGCTACCTATTGAATTGGAAGTCCAGCGGCCGAACCGGTAACCCGTCGCACTACCGACTGAGCCATCCCGAATTACTGGTGATGTTCCGACGTTTCCTTAATGTGAACAGTCACTGTCATTGACGTATATGCGTTCTGTCTCTGAAACAATTATTCACTTAGCATATGCTTACTTGGAAGTTGTACCGTATTATGATCACATGTGTTTAAGCTGTTATAACAGTCCAGTCTAATTTCGTTTCCAGACAGAAATTTAAATTTCTTTCCCGTTTATGAAGTTTGTGCTTTAATGTACTTGAAAAGGCATTTCTTTTGCTTGATACTTTGGTCAGACATTGTTCACGTTCCAATTGTTACGTAACATTTTACGAGGCCACACGAGAATAAAGAAGGTAGTGAATTGTTAACATACTGAAGAACATATTAATTCCGTTATATAGACCAGAATAGTATTTTTTTCTTTTCCTTGGCACTACAGCCCCAGTGGGCCTAAGCCTACCTCCATGAACTTCTCTGTTCACTTCGGTTTTTCTAGATCTTACACATTCGGTAGGACTCCTTGGGCGGGTGATCAGCTCGTCGCAAGGCCTATACCTGTACCAGAATATTCTTTGGTTTAAATCAGAGATGTTTGATTTTTACAGCTGGAAATATTTTTAATGTACCTTGCAATTTTAGGTCCGTTTTTGTTAACGGGATATAACCTAAGATCTGTAGGATATAACGTCTATATTTTGTTACGCCCGTCTTTCCGCATAATTGTCAGTCCATACGCAACTGCGCCAACCTAAGGGGTGTCAGATAGGTGACCCTCTTTCGTCTGTCTTGAAGAATAACCTTTTACTAATTATAACTAATTTGTTCATCTATGACCGCAGGACTGCAGATATTCTTCCATTTATTTTTTTTCTTTTAAGAACGGGCACAACCGCTTATGCTTATAGGCCTAATCTCTTGTTAATACATGTTTTCGCTTGTTGTCGTAACTTTATTTCTGTCACTCAGCTTTATTTTAGAAATTAATTCTGTGCGCTACTTATACGGCCCCCCCCTTTTTTTTTTGGTTAAGTAACTGAGTACCCCGGCTACTGATGTGTTCGAAATAAAAGTTTGTGCTTAATGGTTTCTGACATTTCTGTTGCCGATCCAAACAGTTCATGCACAGCAGGCGGCTAATAAGACAATACCGTATTTACGCATGTATAGGCCGCGTGCGTGTATAGACCGCAGCACAATTTTCAGACAGAAATTATAGAAAAAATAATTTTCTTGGAATATTATTTCAGGAGTATTACACCCTGTATTACTAATTATGAATTTAATTTTTTTAAAATGAAGTGTGATTTCGAATATTTCGAATATAAGCCGCACCCCAGTTTTCCTCTTGAATTTTTGGCAAAAAATGTGCGGCCTATACATGCGTAAATACGGTATTGCTGTTCTTACTATATAATATACAATCGAGTGTCCGTATTTTTTACTTCTGACAGTTATCTGGCCAAGCATATATAAATACGGAGATAAGGAAACGAAAATTTGGATGGATTGGCCACACGCTGAGGAAGGGGGATGAACAGCCGTCGCTTTAGTGAGATCCTCAAGGAAACAGAGGAAGGGCTAGACCAAGAAACAGCTGGAGGCGATCCACTCTAAAAGAAGCTGGAATATGTTGAAGCGAGATGAAGAAGAATTAGAAGTCAGACTGTGAAGACTTAGTGTCTGATTAGAAGATTTAGTCACAGTGAGACCGTTTTAATTCCGTTACCAGGATACGACTAGTGAAGACTGAGAATCCTAGTGCGTGTGTAACGATGAACTGTAAATTGTGTAACTCAGCGATAGCGCTGTATTGCTTGTACGCGTTGGTTGCATAAGGTGTTACAAAATCCAATCATACAGTCTGAGACAGTAAATTGTGGTCATGAGTCCCGCGGGACTGCGCTGGCGAGGGTCAGCAGTAATTGTAAACGACAAGCCCATTCTCTCGTCAGGGAGGATGTTACGTAAGGACTATAACCGCAAGTATTCAATTGGAAAATAAAATTACTGGTCGTGAGTCTCAAGGGGTTTGTCGCCAAGACGGACTGATTAGTGGTAAACCACCAGTCGTAGTGTAACTCTACCTCTCTAAGAATAGTTCAGTTGGAAGGTAGACTCCGTTCAGAGAGGACTTGAGCCCGAAAGCAGAGGACCAGTCATTGTTAGAAGCCGTTATCAGGCAACTACTAGTGAAGACACTGCGGGCTGGAAAAGACAGCGTCATTTTGTAAAGTGTGGAAATAGCGATAGTGTTACAGTTATTTGTAGTTACGACCTGTAAGTGGGGAAATAAATCCAGTTATCCGGAACTCCGTCTATAGTCACTCATACTACGTGACATTATTATAAAAATTGGTGATAATTAAATAATTAATGATCTACGAACTGGATTCACTTGTCTCAGAATGGAGCTATTTTGCAGTTATAGACCTAATGAATGTGAAATAACATGACACTTCGGTAATATTAAGAAGTGTTTATCAGACTATGAACCAATCACGTGACGCACTAACAAGTTAGCCATAAATTATTAACAGCGACGCGCAAAAACAACCTCCCAGATTCAGGCGGCAGGAACAGTGGAATGACATACAAGACCCACCTTCTGTGCCTAATCTCATGTAGAAACAGTGCGACTGCCTTGGCCTAGGAGGATGCGCTGTGGCTCACATTCTGTTACTCGTGATTTTAGTCTACTTTCCTTATTTAAAAAAGACATATATAGGCTTATGCGATCACCATGCTGTTTGTGTGTCTGTGTATCTCCCTATCAACATCTGAATGGCTGAACTAATCTTTACAAAACGTAGGCCCATCTCAACGGCGTACTTCATAAATCCTTCCCATAAGTCTGTGTGTCTATATGTTTATTCTCGCTAGTTACTAGGCAACGGCTCAGTAATAACGACACCGCGGCAACGAATACGCACGCAACAATAAAAGAATTGTTAGACGCGTCGTTCTCTATGCGGTCTGTGTCGTATCAAGGAAAGTAGGCGATTAGTTCTTTCCAGGACTTTTTGTTTATTAACTTTTTTCCTTAATGTGCGTGCTTCTTGTCCCAAGCCCCGTCATGGATCTGAATGGTGGCCTATGCCAGAAGACCGCCACCCAAATCCGTTAAGGGAAGCGTGCAGGTAGAGGAAAAATGTTCATATTAAACATGAGTGTCCCAGAAGAGGCGCCGGAATAGCTCAGTCGGTATAGCGACTGGCTACGGGCTCGGCCGCCGGAGTTCGATACAGGGACACGAGATTTTTCTCTTCTCTGGGCCCAGTCTCTTATCCAGTTCGTACCGGGCGCTTTTTCCGTGGGGTGGTATAGCGGCCGGGACGTGAAGCTGAACGCTCACCTACATCTGATGCCGAGATCAAGGATGGTGCAACTATACCTCCAATCCCTCATAGTCATTATGGCGTAGTGCTTAATTTTTTAAGCGCAGGGACAACGTAAATTTGCTTTCTATACCATAAATTGTAGGGCGAATTTGTACTTGGATATGTCTGTCTGCTACAAACCCTGCCTTCTTATGTTGTCGTTGTGTTTGGACAGTTTGGGACTGACCCTGCCGCACGGCAACACAGACGAAGCAAGCAGCCTCTTGGGGCAGTAGATTTTACAACTCTTTTTTCTTTCCTTATCTTAAATGAACATTCATTTCCATCCATTACATGGGAGCCATATACTCGTAACTACGCATCTTATTCAGTAATGTAAACAAAATCGCAATAAGAACTGAACGCCTGTGGCGGGTTTCGTGACGAGAGCCTATGGATTTCTCGTTATTAAGACGAAGTTCTGCGAGAGTTACCTCTTTTTAACCGAGAAGAGCGGTAAGTGCAAGTTCACGTCTCCTGCGACGGCATTCAGGCTTAAGCCGGCCATGAAAAAAACGGCAGGAGCTCTCTCCTCTATCTGGTGCGAAGGCTGAAAGTGCTTGGAGCCATACCTCCTCCATCCTACATACGTCTTCATGGGATCACTTTCAGCCTTTTGCATGAAAATGAAACCGAACTTCGAAAAATACTCAAATTCTGGTCATCTACACCGATATTAGGTAAAAAGGTAAAGTTTTTCCCTTGCTTAATTAAGCACTACGCCATGAAGGCGTATGGGGAGTGGAGGTATAGATCCACACTTTCCTGGCCTCGACATTAGCTGGCGGTGAGTGGCTAGCTTCACGCTCCGGCCGCTTTATCCGCGGATAAAGGGCCCCTGGTTATATAGGACGCTGGGTGGGCCCCAGAGCCGGTCTGGACCACGTGGAGAAGAGAAAATTCTTGACCCTACCGAGACTCGAACTCCGATCCCTCCGTCTTTCATCCCGTAGCTAGACGCTGTACCGACTGCGCTGTCCTGGCTCCTCCCGCTCCATAGTCTTATTATTCTCCTCTTCTTTCCGGTCTTCTTTCTCTCCCACGTCTAGTCCCCCCCTCCGTTTTAATCTCGTCTTCCTTTTATATTACATGACTTTTACTACTACTACTACTACTACTACTACTACTACTACGACCACCACCACCACCACTACTATTACTACAGTTACTAACGCTTCCCTCTTTCGTTTTTGTTTCTTCTCACCTCTCTCTGTCATTAATCTTCTTAGCCCTCTCCTTCGCCTTCAGTGACGTGACCCGCACAACTGTGCGCTCAGTGTCTCAAAAGGGGAACAGTGGACACTACGGGGAACTCCGACGCAATGCAACGCTAAATGGTCATATTTGGTCTTCGCGCCTGCTTTTCCTGTTTCCTGCTTAGCTTACCCTTACCCTTCACCCCAGAGGACGGCGGCGATAAGTTTCTCCGAAACATCTGGCACCCTTCGAACTATACGACATTCACAACGCAGAAGACCGCGCTCTTCATAGCGACCCTCAAATCCATCATCAAGCTTTCGAACTTGTGACCTCTGTGACAACATTGTGTGAGACTAGGCAGTGAAGGCTTGCAGCTGCTGTCAACAGCGGTAACCTGTCCAACAGGTGGAAATGTACCCGAAACATTCCAGAGTAAGACCACCTACATAAACTCACGCTACATTCCGGGTGCAGGAAAGAAATACAGACCTCACACGGAATCAATCGCCAGACCTCGGAATTTAAAAACCGTGAATTCAAGTTTGTGGTTAGTTGCGTTTTTGTGTAACAGAACGTAAATACGTCCACACAGGCTGTTGCGTGGATAAATACCAAGGCTCGTACAGTTGTAGGTTGCTTCGTAACTAGAGATCAAGAGGAGCGCGAGTCTGTGTCGCATTTAACTTGGTTCTCAACCTTTGTCAAACCGCGGCCCGGTAGGACGAGGCCCCGGCGGCTGAGAAACATTGGTCTAAATAGCATTCCTCACAACTACACGCTGCATTGAATTTATTTGTAATTTACTTACGTCTGATGATCGGCCGCCGTAGTCTAGGGGTAACGTTCCCACCTCATAACTCAAGGTACGCGGGTTCAAACCCGGCGGAGGTCGTGGAATTTTTAAGGGCGGAAAAATTCAGGGAACAAGTCCTCCGGGAGGGACTTTAAGCCGTTGGTCCCGTGTCGTAGATTTACGGCATCTAAAAGATCCTCATGTCTCTAGGAGACCTCTGAGCTAAATTAGGCAACAATTTCCCGCCCAAGTAGTTTCCAATGCCTCTGGTAGG